>NW_024533381.1:0-69466 GCF_016097555.1 Gigantopelta aegis
TGGTTGCACAAAATATTATTGTATAAATAATTTACATTATTACTATTATTATAATTAGGTTGAACTATTTGGTGTTAGTTTGTTTCCAAGACAGACCTAAATTTAGCAGCAAATGCTTCATTTTTTTCTGAATTTCTGGATACATAAGTAACTCTCATATCAATTCTGTCTGTTGGGTCTATCCATCCCTTATGTAACATCTATCTATCCATCCATTTATCCATACATCTTTTAATCACACCATGTACAATAACATGCATTGTGTCTTTAACATGAATTTTGAAGCCAAACAGTATAAACAATTTGTGAGTCTATCAGCTTGCCTGTAATGGTTCTTTATTTTCTCAGAAACATGTGGAAGTTGGTGTGAAAAATAACATATATCTGACTTTCTGATCATATATATGTATTGTGTCTTTAACCAGATTTCTTCAATCACTTGACCTCTTGCCTACACCCCTAAGCTTTTAAAAAATAGACGGATATATAGATTATAGGATAGATGAAAGTATGGATGAATGGATGGATACAGAGATAAATGTTTCAAATAATTGAAAAGAGATGGATAAACAGCAAGATTGAATTTTATATACCTAAAAATACTAGTAGTAATGAGACATTTTCTATTAAATTTGACGAAGCCTGACATATAACAGTATAATAAAGTAAGTTAATTACATGTGTACTTCACTAAGAATTATAAGAGAGGAAGTTTTATAGTATACATCCTGTGATCATACCATACAAACCCAAGGTGAATCCTCTGGAGTGAGAGCAGGATATCAAAAACAAATATTGGAAGTGATATATCCTTAAATAACTTTGATCATATACTTTGAAGTTCCATAGACTTTTCCTCCGAACATATGTATACACTTATATAGAACTTATTTAACAGTTATTAAACAAAACCAAAGTATATACACAGGGATGATGAATGTTTAAGCCAGCAACTAGTATACAAACCTATTGAACAGAGCTATCAATTGACACCAAAATATAGCCATTTTAAACTGGAAATTAAGTATTATATTGTATTGTTTTATACTATAATTTGGCAGGTAGTCTCACAAGCGAAGCTGAAATGCTGACAATCTGTTTTGTTGTTTACCCGAAAAACTAACTGGTTCAAGCTTCAACTATTAGGACCTTACAAACAAACTATTGTAAAAAATAAATTTGACTTTCGTATTTTCAAAAGTAAGTTATACTATTTTCTTACACGTGTGCACTACAATGCAAAATAAATTATGTTTAGGACATTTTGTTTTAGTTTTGTCCTTTTCCTTACTGTCAATACTGTTAGGGCTCACAGAAAGATCACCCATTTGTGACTCAGCTAAAAAATAATAGATAGATCTTCTGAAAGTTAATTGATACAATCAGTAATCAAAAGTATAGATTTGTTCAACATTGGATCTTACAAAAGTTGATCCAATTATAAACTTAAAATTAAACTAAAGGTTCAGAAAGTAAATTTATTAATTTCATAATCAAACTATTGGATGCTGTTAGTATTAATTTTAGTATTATACAAGTACTAATCATTGACATTTATATGAACATAATGTCAATATGGATAAGCTTAGCAATTCAACATGATAAATTATTCTCTAAATCTAAGTATATCAAATCACTTGATTTAATAGTAACAAGTAATAGTAACTTTATGATGAATTGTATAGATAGAAACATTATTAGATACCCTGTATTCTGTGATATGAATAAACATTATGTAGAGTGGGCAAGATCTTACGAGTACACATGAGGCTTTTCTAATTCAACAAGGGATGCAGGTTACACAAAAAGATTTTCTAATTAAATAAGAGCTAATAGTTACACAAAAAGTCTTCTTACTGAACAAGGGCTGTTAGTTACAAACAAAGTGTCTTTCTAATTGAGCAAGGGCTGCTTTTTATACATAAGGTTTTCTATAATTAATTAAGAACATCTGTTCACATAATGTTTTCTAATTGAACAAGTGCTGCTAGTTGCACATAAGGTGTTTCTAATTGAACAAGGGCTGCCTGGTTACACATAAGGTTTTTCTATAATTAAGTAAGAACAGCTGCTCACATAATGTTTTCTAATTAAACAAGTTACACATAAGGTGTTTTTAATTGAAGAAGGGCTGCCTGTTTGCACAAAAATATTATTGTATAAATAATTCACATTATTACTATTATTATAATTAGGTTGAACTATTTGGTGTTAGTTTGTTTCCAAGACAGACCTAAATTTAGCAGCAAATGCTTCATTTTTTTCTGAATTTCTAGATACATAAGTAACTCTCATATCAATTCTGTTTTGTTGGGTCTATCCATCCCTTATGTAACATCTATCTATCCATCCATTTATCCATTCATCTTTTAATCAACACCATGTACATCCTAAAAGAATTCTCTAGAGTGAACATGATCATATCTTATCAAAACAAGAATTTTGAAGTGATATATCCTTAAATAACTCTGATTATATGCTTTGAAGTTACATACACTTTTCCTCCAAGGATATATACACTTAGAACCTATTGAACAGGAATAAAACAAAAGTGTATGAACAGGGATCACAAATATTTTAACTAGAAATTATAATACAAACTTATTCAACAGGAGTATCAAATAGATATTCAAAATGTAGATTTGTTGAACAGGAAAATTAGTATTGTTAAACATAATTATTGTATTATTTCATATTGTACTTGATAGATAGTTCACAAGAATGGCTAAAATGCTAACAATATGTATGCTATTTGATCAGAGACTAACTGGCTCAACACTTGCATGAGTGCAAAGTTAATATATAAATGATGCTTTAGAACGCTCTACCTAAAAGCTCACAACCTAAACTTATCAATTTCATATCAAAGTATTAGATGCTGTTATTATTAATCTTAGCATGTACAAGTACTAATCATTGACATTAGTAAGAACATAATACCAAAATGCATTGCCATCACTTAGGAATTCAATAAAAAAAAAATACTTTCTAAATCTAATAATTTTAATTTACTTAATTGATTTAAACAATTTCAATAAGTTATAATTATCTGAAAACATTTGTACCATTTTGATACACATTCAGTTAGAAAACCTTCTATGTGTAGCCAACAACTCTTGTTCAATTAGAAATGTTTTATCTCATGATAACTTTATGACAAGGTTATAAGAAAGTTTATTATCAAAGTTAACAGTCAATTTGCTTTGCTACGTGGTGTCAGGAGTACATGATGAAAGATAAGGGGGAGGAACGTTATTCACCTACGCATTAATTAAATGCTATATTTTAGATCTAAAAATATAGTATATACGGTAACACGGAGCGGAAGTAATTATTAATTATTCACGCACCTTCCTTCTTACCTTATCATCATGTACTCCTAACAGTACCATATACAGAATCAAAGTCATGTATAAAACTCACAAAAAAATTCATATGTTAAGGTAACATATCACTTTTACCAGTGATGCAAATATCTAGTGTAGTAATGATTATATTTACTGATGGCTCTATTGGTGCACATTTCAAGGTAAAGATAATTGTTCTACTTTGATCTATTGGTGAATTATTGTATAATCACCCTTTCTTGCCTTAATTTCTCTCTTTCTGCCTCCTGTCTAGACTGGTAAACGAATCTTTTGTCAGCAACTACTTTACACTGACTCTGTTATGAAATACTTGCCAAGACTTGTAAATGAATCTTTGCTCAGCAACCCTGTAATGTCTCGACCTCTTACATTTGATAAATCCTTTCATTTTTCTCCAGTAGTGATTGATTTTAATGATTGTATAACACACACTCTCTCTCTCTGTCTCTCTTTCTTGTTCTTTCTCTCTTTCTCTTTCTTTCTCTCTCTCTCATATCTTACAGCATTCTAATATACCTGATATTAGGCAATAAGTAAACAGTATTTTAGCATCTCCAGTTGGTAATCTAGTTGTCTTAGTATACAGTTTTGCATGAGTATTATTACTAAATACTGTTAGTCAAGTTAAGATTATGAAAAGACCCACAAACAATATAATATTTACATTATTTCATTTATGAGGTAATTACTTCTCTTTATTTAATATTTTCTATTATAATTGTAGGATATGTTGAAGCTCAATGTGGTTGGTTAGTTGTGTCTGATCCTTCAGAGTCACAGAGCAAACCACAATGTCTTTTTATCTATCAACCTAGAAGAGGAATACTTGAGATATGTATGATTAGCAACTGTTACTTTTTGTTAATTGTGAGTTCCTCGTATTGTTGATGAACTATATCCTGTTGACATTAAACCCAACACACCTGAATCTCCTCAACTTAATTCATCATCTTAGTAAGATGAATAATTCACACAATTATTAGTACATGCAATAATAGAATAATAGAACTATGTATTGTTACTATGATGACTTGTTCCGCATTATGCTGTTGTTGTTGTTCACCTTGTATTTTTATCTTTTTCAAATACATTCAATAATTTGTAGTCACATATTATTTGTTTCTCAATTTAGTGATAAGGGAAATTTCATTTGTAGCAGCTTGTTCCTGACTTTCAAATGTCAAGAAACAGTTTGCTGCCTCCTCAAGTTTATCAAAACCTTTTCTTGGAATTATTACTACTGAAGACTTAGTAAGACTCATACATTTCCTGGAATATTAAATTATTACAACAGTTGTCAAAATGTTTTCTTGTGCAGAAATTCCTAGAAATTATACAGTTTACACATAATTCTAGAAGATTAAACTAAATTAATAATAATTTATTCATTTAGTAATAATTTACTCCCTTGCATGAAACTTACCTCCTGAATAAAATATCTAATTATTCTTTTGCCTTTATTGGTCACTTTTATACATGTTTATTGATTAAACAGATGTAGTATGCCATCATACTCAACAACATTAGCTTCAAGCCTGTTAATCTTCAGATGTGTATCACTGGGCATGTACGAGATTTGCAATTATCATTGACAGTTATGCTACCATAATGTTTATAGTACTGTACACTATAATTTCATACAAATAGTTTGACCTTAAAATTGTATGTCATCATCATTTAAGGTAAAAATATCTGAAATTTTTTTTCAGCTTTTTTTGATGGAATCATGTAAAGGTACTTGTTCTAATAATTGATCATGCTTTAAAAAATTTTTTAAACCCTAGTACTTTGCAGAAATGTAGTTTGATTCCTTAATATCTGCAATGCTTTGGAGACGTCAAATAATAATATTAAAGAACCTAGAGAGCTGAAACTTTTGAAAATTAAAGATGAAGTCAATTACTACAATTCTACGGATGGATTTATTTCTACAATAATATTTGACATTTTTACAAAGCTATAAACCTTCCCTACTTTAATCACTATTATTATTATATGTTATACAAATCGTACAAAGAAATGCATCCGTAAAAGTACTAAAAATTGATCATTTTCGTTCTTGAACTTGTCAGCAGGTTGTTACATTATCCATAGAATCAAAAATCACAATAACAGTATCTAACAGTGCAAAAGTCGCCATCTTGATAATGAATAATCGATTTTCATTAATTAAAGGCAATGAATACACTTAGTGTCAGGTTATTGATAAGTGACTTTCGCGGGGTTAAAATAGTTAAATAAAATGTATTAATTATTATTGCTATTATTATTATCATTATTATTGTTCATAGTCTTATGTGCCTTCATCTCAAAGCAGACCATGCTTTAATAACAATAATAACAACAATAATAAAAATAGTAATAATATATTTAACTATTTTAACCCCGCGAAAGTCACTTATCAATAACCTGACACTAAGTGTATTCATTGGCTTTAATTAATGAAAATCGATTATTCATTATCAAGATGGCGACTTTTGCACTGTTAGATACTGTTGTTGTGATTTTTGATTCTATGGATAATGTAACAACCTACTGACAAGTTCAAGAACGAAAATGATCAATTTTTAGTACTTTTACGGATGCATTTCTTTGTACGATTTGTATAACATATAATAATAATAGTGATTAAAGTAAGCAAGGTTTATAGCTTTGTAAAAATGTCAAATATTATTGTAGAAATAAATCCATCCGTATAATTGTAGTAATTGACTTCATCTTTAATTTTCAAAAAGTTTCAGCTCTCTAGGTTCTTTAATATTATTATTTGACGTCTCCAAACATTGCAGATATTAAGGAATCAAACTACATTTCTGCAAAGTACTAGGGTTTAAAAATTTTTTAAAGCATGATCAATTATTAGAACAAGTATCTTTACATGATTCCATCAAAAAAAGCTGAAAAAAAATTTCAGATATTTTTACTTAAACACAACTTAAATTATTCCAATGGTATGTCTTACAATCTAACAGCTCTTAAATAATTGGAAATACTTGAAGTAATCTATGGTTCAAGGAATGTAGTATTATTTTCTATATTAGAGAGTAGTACATTTTAAACCAAGTACATTTACTATCCCTACACCTTGCTTGTGGTTTGTTATCACTACAACCCACTAGTTTTATTAAAGTTATGTGGATAATTTGAATAAATAAGGTGCTTGAAGGATGTTGTAGATAGTTCAACAACATCCTAAAGCAGCCCATCCTAAAGACATATTAAGTTGAATTTGTTTCATAGAAGTAGAAAAGGATCTACATGTATTGACAGCTATTCGTATCAGAAAAAAGAAGAACATTCTAAGTATTTTAACTTTGATGAAGTATATGTTGTTTTACAAAAATAGTGAAATTCAGAAAGTCTTTGAAGAAAACAAGCAATAGTGAAGTTCTAAAGACAAAAAGTTCCTAAATATATAATGAGTAAACTCATGGTTACACCGGCTAAAAAAATTCAAGAAGATAATACAGCATTGTCAAATCTTGAAAAATGCTTTTGCTGTTGCTTTTCTACATGTTCGTGTGATAAATTGATATCTGTATTCGAATGTGACTGCTGTGAGAATTTATGTCGGGATAGCCACGTGTTTATTGAAAAACATGTCAGGAAAATACAGAGTCTTGGAGTGAAAGGTATATATAAAAGTCTCAGAAACATTTACACTGAAACTCCTGTTGGGTCAACTGTTAAAGAAGTTTGTGTCTGGGGATTATTTATATCCTTTTTGATTTTGTTCCTTAAAAGTTTTGCACTACTTATTAAAAGTAAGGTCATTGGAAATGACAGTTATGACTATTGGTTTAAGCTTTTAGCAACCATCTTTAGCGGAACTGGTTTGCTTTTCTCATTATTTGATACGTTTTTTCATGTTTACCATCATCGTTTTAAGACTTGTAAGGAGTGGAAGAAATGAAGACAAAATAAAGATCGTTCTTGTTGTTTAAGGTGCTTATGTTGCAAAAGGAATGATTCAATCTTGTTAACGTTGGCAGTGTAGAAAATGAAATCAATGATGAACACCGAATAAATCAAGTGACAATATCACTGCTGAAGAAGTTACCATGTGTTACCTAAAGTCGGTTACTACCTTAATTGACATTTTTTCGTGTGTTGTTTGCAGAGACACTGTTTTATCTAAGCCTTACTCTTTCTGTTTTTGAACTTTGCACTGAGCTGGTTATTAACAATATGATCCTCATATGATAAAGGGCACTACATGGTTTGGATTTATATTTAGTTTTTTTTTCATCTCTTTGTTTGGTATACATACCTCGAGTTTTTATCTTGACAGGGACAGTTTTATTCAGTAGCAAAAATTCGTGGCAAAGAGAACATATTTAAAGGAGCAATATTTCAAGTAATGTTTGTTCTCTATAGCTATGGGCATACTACAATGAATATAATAAAAAATATATAGAGGCGTCAGCACTAGTGAACATTAGTAATGCTTCATCTGGAAACTACAATACTCCCCCAACTGTTGATATTAACTACAGTCCTAGTGGTCAAATGTGGTATGTTATAGTATGTGGCTATGTAACACCAATACTTGGAATAATAATGTTTTTTTGTTGTGTGTCATTATTGGACACAGCAATTTCTAATTGAAGTTGTTTTAGATATCCTTGAAAGCCTAAAATCTCCTATGAAGAAAGCAGTACTGTTAAAGAAGTTAGGAAAAGAATATATAGAAACACTAGAAAATCTATCAAAAACATCTTAATAAATACAATCGCAAATGTGCATACTGTTGGGATATTGTTATGGATGTTAATATTTGTTACAAGTTCAGTTATCCTTTTAAGAGGCTTGTTCATATCCTTCTTTGCTATCTATATATTGCTGTGTTAATTGTTTTTTTTGTTTCCTGTGCTAGTATTGGGTCTGGCAGAGCTTGGATTCTTTACTACATTTCTGTATTAGTATTTGGATTGATAGTGAACTGGTATGCTTTTCTAGTGGCTTTATTTTGGCCAGTGATCTTGGTTGTTATATTAGTTGTTATTCCAGCGATATTGATTTGTTTTATAATTATAATAGTACCTTTGATGTTGTGTTTGGCTATTATGGCTGGTTTTATGGACAGTATATACTAAGTCTTACTATAACAGATTCATTATGATTTTGATTGATAGCTACATGTACTTATTCACTCTTTTAATATATACCCCATTTTATTACTAATTAATAAATAACTCTCATTATAATCAATGACAGTATGGATGTTTGATTGAACCTATTATTATTCAATTATTACATTTATATGTAGTATGTCCGTTAAAGATAAAGTTGTGTATTGGAGAAATTTTTATAAGAACAAACTAAGTCTATCCTCTATGCAAACTCCCTGATTGATGTTGGTGTATATACATATGTTGGTTTTCAATAGCTTCTGTGTATTATTACATTGCATGTGTGTATGAAATTACTACTTAAGTTAAACATAACCATACATGATATTGAACTGTATCTATAAGGGAATGTACTTGGCTTGACCTATCCTATAGTTTTCCCTCCTGTAATTATTATTGTGTATTTATTATAAGTTTTTACTAAAGCTGTCCACTATGACAAAGGTATCTCTTTACTTTCATCAAGTGCATACATTTATACTATTAATCAATTCTACAATTTTATTGAATAGCTTTTAAAAGTATAATAATTAAAGCATTAAAAATATGTAAAGAACCTTTAAACTAACATAGAGTTATGCCTATATTCCCTTAATCTTACTTTGATCTATCAGCAAAACTATTTTATAATCACTCTTGCTTGCTTTAATTTTCTCCTTTACGTCCTCCTTGTCAAGACTGGTAGACAACTCTTTGCTCAGCAACTCTGTTATGTCTCAACTTGTTACATTTGATAAATCCTGTCATATTTATCCAATAGGGATTTGACTTTAATGATTGTATAACACACTCTCTCTCCCTGTATCTCTCTCTCTTCTCTCTCTTTCTCTCTCTCTCTCATATCTTACAGCAGTCTAATATACCTGAAATTAGGCAACAGTATTTTGGTAATTTAGTTGTCTTAGTAAATAGTTTTCGATGAGTATTATTACTAAATACTGTTTGTCAAGTTAAGATTATGAAAAGATGCACAAAAGGTATAGAAAAGTTGACTATTATGTTAAGTGTATATAATAATATTTACATTGTTACATTTATGAGGTACTAATTACTGCTCTTTATTTTCTATTATAATTGTAGGTTATGCTGAAGCTCAGTGTGGTTGGTTAGTCGTGTCTGATCCTTTAGAGTAACAGAGTAGGTGCAATGTCTGTGTATCTATCTACCTAGAAGAGGAATACTTAGTATGTATGTATGATTAGCAACAGTTACTTTTAGTTTAATTGTGAGTTCCTCGTATTGTTGATGAACTATATTCTGTTGACATTAAACCTAATACACCTGAATCTCTTCAACTTGATCCATCATCTTAGTAAGTTGAATGCTGTTGTTGTTGTTCACCTTGTTTTTTATCTTTTTCAAATACATTCAATAATTTGTAGTCACATATTATTTGTTTCTCAATTATAGTGATAAGGAGATTTCATTTGTAGCAGATTCTTCCTGACTTTCCAATGTCAGAAACAGTTTGCTGCCTCCTTGAATCTATCTGGAACATTGTTCATCTTTTACAGGATGTTATGTTTAGTAGGAAAGTCTAGCAGTGCAATTTGATATGTGTATAATACTGATCCCTACACCTTAATTGTTATAGGTAAATACATATAATACAACTGGTGTGATAATATTGTGTGTCTGTTTTGTATCTTCAGCCATTTGAACATCCTTTATATTATATTATTCAATGGATGCCAAGTCACTCATCAAATTGAATTTTATTAAAAATTTCGAAGGTATTACATCTTTGATCAATGTGGGTGTGGTTTAGTTCACTGATAATATTCATGACAGGTCAATATTGGTCTTTAATGAAAACAGTCACATTGTTACTATACTCCCCAGTGGTAATGTCTATTCCTCCGTCTCTGTAGGCAATTTACATTTTAATATTAAAACTAAACATTTTCAAGGTCTTTTAACAGAACAATCTTTTAAAAGAAGTGATGTAATAACTCTACAGGTAATTATCATAGTTATTTTGTATTTGGTAGGGTCATCCCCAATTTTGTTACATAGGCTCCAACTGTACTTGATAATTTTTATAATTTCAGTTTTCATTACATGAAGAAGAACTTATTTGTAGATTAAGATATAGACATTGTACTATATTATAATATTGTGACCATGTCTAATAAAGGGGATCTTATTGTGTGAAAAATTCAAACAAACTTACATATCAATATTTGCTACATGGTCATTTTAAGCAGTTAATTTTACTAAATTTGCTATGTAGGAACCCAAATCCCTTTATACCAAATTTTGTAGACTTCCTATTTTTGTAGCAACTGTTTATACTGAAATGTTTGTTGAAAATTTTTTGTGCAAAGGAGACCCCATTTTCAGACTCAGTCACATCGTCTAGTATTATTATATATCTGTTTATATATATATATATATATATATATATGTATATATGTATGTGTGTATATATGTATGTATGTATATGAACCACTTAGCGAGTTTATTGATATATTCTAATTAGTTTTTGGCATTATCATTATCATTTATAAAGTTATTATTAACTCTATATCTGTGCCAGGCATACATTGCCCCAAATGGAGCAACAGTAATTGTCATATATGTAAATAAAAAGTTCTAAAAAACTCATTAAATGTAGCAATGACCATATATCATTTCAAACAAGCTGAAAATAATAATGGTATGACCTTAAACAAAAGACATCCATAAAACATATGTTATCATATAGGCAGCTTTCTTAATCTATTTATATCCAACCATTTAAATATCATAAAACTTGTAATAACGATTTGGTCTACTGTTAACAGAAGTTATAATAAGCAGCTCAAACTTCTGTTCTCCATTAACCATTATATGAGCAGTTATATTTAATAAAAGGAAAAAACCTTATTCAATATGCATAATGTACTTTTCAAACAGTTTTAAAAGAATGATATATGAGATGTTAACAATCTGAAAGTAATGAGTCCTTGCCTGTTAATAGTACTCATGAATATATAATTAGTAATATCTGTGGGTGGAGCTAGTTATTGATGTGGCTTGCTATTAAGAAATAGGAAAAAAAACTATTAAATATGTTCAAGTTTATCTAATTTATTCCTTGACCTATATAAGAGATCTTGTCCATTCAAAGTAAAACGGTAAAAAAACCATGAATGGTGGGAAATTATTACTAGTCACATGTAGTTCTATCTTAGTCTCTCGAGGGGATGACCTTACAAGACTAGTTCTGCAAAGGAGAATACATCTATAGGAACTACTGGTAATTCTGGTTTTCAGAATCTGATATACAGGTATAGTTATATTGGTGCCTTTGTTGCTATTTTAATATTCTTATCAACTATGCATGTACATGTACATAGATGTCTCAATACATGTAGTAATATATATACCTTGTACTTCTCTCATTATGTGAGTGGTTAGTTATAGTTTATCAAGATCTGTTCACATGATCTGACTGCATTATTTCTGTAGGGATTATCTGAAGTTGATGTTGTTGCTTTGTAAGAGGAGAACAAATGTTTTCAAACTAATTTAGAATGAGTCTCTGCACCACAATGGGAGGGGCACGTCAAATGATTAGATGGAAAATTAAAACAATATGAAAGTGGAAAGGAAACGTTAGAAGTCGTAAGTTTGGTGGGTGTGGTTAAAATCTTAATCCATTTCATCATTTGTTATGTTCTACTATGAATCCATTTAACAAATCATACATCCATTCAACATACCATACATCCATTTAACATACTATACATCCATTCAACATTACGTTTGTCCATTTAGTTGTCATCTGACCCATCCTATGACAAGAGACTAACAGAACTAAAAGAGACAATAGAAAATTATATTCTGTTCTAGAGTCTAAAGACTCAGTCCTGGGCACCAAGGAATGAGAACTCGTAGAATGTAAAGATCATATCACAGCACTAGAGAACCAGTTAGTGAAGTATGCTACCATGAAGAATGAAAATAAGGTAAGTGTTGCCTAGTAATGGTCATTCATGCTTACATTCTGGTATTTGATTCTCATGGTTCAGAACTATCATTCCTTTTCAGTTATTTTCTATCTCACATACATACAAAAACATCACACTTTATAAAATAGAAAAAATTATATCAAAATGTTGTAGAGTTCTCTAGAAATAATAAAGAATTTCAAAAGAAACTGTCTACATTTGAACCAAACCTCAATAGGCTAATATGGTAATAAAGGTATGAAGCTACCCTCATTAAGTACATGTACTTGTACATGTAATATGGTAGTAATGGTATACATATATATGTAATCTGGTAATGATAGTATACAAGCTATCCTCAATAGGTGTATGTACATGTATATGCATACAGTATGGAAACTAGCCTCAGTAGGTGCACATGTACGTTTAATATGTAATAACGGTATGGAAGCTGCCCTCAATAGCTATCAAGAGTACTTGGATGCCATATACATATACATGTACCTATTGAAGGTAGCTTGCATATAAAGACATATATACATGTACATGTTGTACATGTACATGTACATGTAATTGCCATAAAGAAAGAAAAATTGTATGTTTTTAAATTCCATTCCCTTTCTTTCATTCTGATAACCTCACTTGTACAGAATGGTTCACAATATTATGAATTAATGAAAGTAGTGTAGATATGAAGGAGACAGCTATGTTCAAATGTTCAAATGGCTGAAGAGATAACTTAGACACAATATTATCACACCAGTTGTATTATATGTACTTACCTATGACAATTAAATGGAAGTCATTTGATTTCTCATTTTTCCACCCTTAGCAGAAGCTGCTGCCTTCTTTTCTTCCATATATTGTTATAGAAAATGCTGAAACTGCTAAACTGTTTAGTTTGGAAGTCTCTGATAGAATATATTATACCTTTAATTATATATACACATTGCTTTTAAAAACTATATTTCTTTCTACTAATAACTTGTAGAATGTTTAAAAATATTGTATATTTGAAGATTTCAATTAGTTGTTAATCAAATCAATTAAAAATCAATTAATGTTGATCACGCGTGTATATGTTTCCCGCCAAATTTGTCACGAGCTTGTGTTGCCTGGTTGTCAATTTCAAGCATGACGAGATTTCTTGATAATATAAAAGTACTCCATTTTCCATACTTTAATTATAAGGTGAGTTATCTCTCTCCATCCATCTCACATCTATCTTGCAGTTGTTACAAGTAACTCTCTCTTTCTTCCTCTATGTTCTCTACGATTCGCCTCATCGTTGGATTATCTCGTACTTCGTTGGATCAACTCGTCTCATCGTTGGATAACCTCTCGTCACTGGATCATCTTTTATTTTAGTTATGTCATCTTTATCTGTTTGTTTTCTTTTTGTTTTTTTATTTGTTTTTCTTTTGTTCTCAAACTTTTTATTTTTTAATTTTTGTCAATTGATTTTTTGAATTTTAAAATAAATTTTTCCTCTCTCTTCGTTCCCACAGGACTCGACTGTACTTCTCCGATGTTCTCTGTTGATCTTGACTGTTCTTTGATATCTTCTGATGATGAGTTTCTTGACTGTGCTTCTCTGTGTCTTCTGATGTTCTTGGCTGTTCTTCTCTGATGTTCTCATGACGGTTCTTCTCTGATGTTCTTGACTGTTCTTCTCTGACGTTCTCTGGATGTAAAAGATGAGTCGCTCTCCTGCCTGGTCTCTTCTGTCTTCCTTCAAGCCTTCTTTCCTCTTCTTTTTATTTTTATTTTTATTTTATTTTGGGCTATTCAGCCCATACATTATACACACACTCATACAAATCCTATTAATCATCTCCTCCCTGCCGCCTGGCGGCCTAAAAAAAAAATTTTTTTTAATATCCTAGGCCGCCAGGTGGCGGGGAGGAGCTCTGATCTTCTAGGATGCGTGTGTGTGTGCTGTGTGTGTATGTGTTGGTGGTCCCTTTTCACTTCCTCTGTCTCTCTTCACTCTCTATCCATTCATTGTCTCCACCAGTTCAGTTAATAACTACTTTTTTCTTTCCTTGCAGGAGCAGCACTGTTGAAGAAGGTGAGCTATCTCTCCATCCATCCATTTCATTCATTCTTTAGCAATCCAGTTGTTACAACTATCTCTCTCTTTCTCTATGTTCTCTACTTGTGGAGCGACTGGACTCTTGGGGACTTCAACTACTGAAACTGTCTTATTTTAAGTTATTTTTTATTTTTTTATTTTTATTGTAGTTTTTTTCATGTTTTTTAATAGTTTGTTAGTATATTTCTTTTTAATTTATTATATTGAACTTCTCAAAAAAAACATTTTTCACTAAAATTTGTCAAAGTCAATTATCTTAATTTCAGTTATATTTTAACTTGATTGTCTAATCACCAACTTAGAAATTTCAATTCTAGATTTAATGTAACTTTGAAAAGTGAATCAGTTTAGAATTCAATTTTTATCACTACTAAACAAGTACAATCATACTGAATGAATTCTTATTAATTTTCTTACATCTATTGTATCGTCATATTACTAATTCTTTAGATCATATTATCATTAATATTTTTTAACAAAAAGCTAAATTATTTAATTAATTTTAATAATTAAATTAAAACCTATTAAGTGTTTTTCTGTTCTTGTAAGGTTTTTGCTGAACGCGTGTGATGCTGTTATGTTTTCCCGCCATAATGTCATATTTTCCCCGCCATAGTGATATGTCACACGTTTGCCGTTCCTCGCTAGTCGTGTGCTGATGATCTAGTAATAGATTCTATGGAGACCTTCTTTGATTGAACTCTTCACAAATTGAAATTTTAATTTCTGTGTCAGCGTTTTTTTAATTAACTTTTTTCAGGCAATTATTTTATTATTGCTTTTAATCATTAAAATAAATGTTTGTTGTATATTTACAAAGTTTCAGTACTCTCACAAGATATCAACAAACTGGATGAGATCCATACAGATCTGAGAGACTGCATAATCACTGTCACCTTCCAACTCAAAGATCTTCCTCTCTGTATATTAAGTGTTACTACTTGATGATATATTAGTAGCAATAGATTAACATGTAATGTAGTAACATGTCTAAATAACAAATATACAATTTTATTTATAGTAAATATAAAAAATGTAAAGTTTGGCAATAAAACAGTTTAATTGGAATCTTATTAAATGATGACATTTTAAAGTATAGACAGTATTAGGCATTTGTGGTACAAGAGTGCAGTTTATGGTCAATGGAATTGGGTGTGGCCAAATGATGTTGTACTCAACTGGTTGATATTGGTGATAAGACAATGTCACGACTTGATGATACACACAACATGTCTTCTAGACAAAATTATCTGGACAATGGTAGGATTAGTCACCAATGTGATGAGAATAAATACAACAGGTCATAATGTTACAATTAGTACTATAGTCACATGATGACATAGAGACCACTAGAAAGTATCTTGTTTTAAGGACAATAATTGCTGAGATGATCAGTTAATATAGTTGAGTTAATATAGGTCTTATTACAGCCACTTACTAAGATAACAAGAGTTTTCTATTAGATTGCATATTCCCACATGTGGTATATAGCATAATAATTAACTAGAACTCCACCTATTTAGAGAGCATTATTAATAGTTTATATAATTTGTGACAATGAATAGATACTGGTATAAATGGAGTGTACTGATAGTACATTTTGTCACAACAATTTTATTGACTTTGTAGTCATAACATGTGTTTATACTGTCAATACTATTTTCATCCAATACTCATCTCTGCATTAATAATTTTTTTTCAAACAAAATTGATGGGACCAGTCTACACGAAATATTAAAAATAAACAAAACGTTGGTCTTTAGAGAATAATGCAATTACTCTTTAAATTTTGGATTACCTTTATTCCATTCCAGTGTCCTCAACATGACAAGCATACCTCTAAGCATGAGTCTCTGCATCAATTTTATATCATATTGTCTCGCATATATAAGGTATTATCTTCTTCTGCTGTAGTATAAACACATATCACTTTAAAGTTTGGGTCTGAAGAATTTGGATTCACTTTCATTGTCGACAATTTAAAAGCAGTAGCTCCCAGTTCACCAGATACCATATTCTGACTTTATTGTCTTCCAAACCTTATCAATACAGGATATATGTTTGAAGATCAACCATTTGCCTAACGTTGGTCCTCTGGCATTGCAGTGAACTGGACCATTGACATAAATCCAGTAAAACCCTGTGAATCTTCATTAAAGTAGGCGGGTCTTTACTTTTTAACCCTTTTTTTAATTGTCCCAGTGTCAGTATGGGTAAGAAGCAGCGTTAATAGACAACTTGTAAGTTTAATAGAAAGATGAACAGGTCTGATAATAGCTAGATTATGTTCCTATGTAAGTTCCATTTCCCTCTCTTTTACCAAATACTTCACTTGTACAGAATGTTGTAAGTTATTATTAATTAACCACCTTGTTACTATGACAACTGTTGCTATAGTAACCTATCTCTAGACTCATTATTCAATAGGAGCTGTACCATAGTCCTTTACATCTATGATATCTGCTCCAGTAACAGAGAATGAAGCTGGTTAATAGAAGACTATAATACATTGTATGTACATGTACATGTATATCATTACATGTAACAAACTGTAGAAAATTAATGAGTGAATTGTTTATATATAATTATTACTGGCTATAGTATATGTCCTATACAGTAGTAATAGTTACATACTGTTTTTAAAAGTGCCAGTAATGGATGCCATACTTTAATGTGAAAGTAATACATTTAGGTTCCAATGTTTAGGGTCAGGAGTATAATTTTAATTTCACATTAAGTTATGACGTTCTATTACCACACTCTAGACACTTCCATAATAATTTTTCATCATTGACTTATTGTCTCCCAGACCTGATCAATACAGGAGATGTGTTTTGAAGATCAACCATTTGTCTAATGTTGGTCCTCTGGTATTGCAGTGAACTGGACCATTGACACAAATCCAGTAATTCCCTCGGATCTTCATTAAAGTAGGCGGGTCTTTACTTTTTAATCCCTTTTTTAATTGTCCCAGTGTCAGTATGGGTAAGAAGCAGCATTAAAGGATAATTTATTTCTAAGTTTAATATAGAGATGAACAGGTCTAAAAGTGGGTAGATTATTTTCCAGTTTTAAACTCCATTTCCCTCTCTTTCATTCAGATACCTTACTTGTACAGAACGATCCACAATATATGGCAGAAAGAAGGCCGCAGCTACTGCGCATGCTAAGAGTTTGTCAAGACTGGTAGACGACTCTTTGCTCGCAACTCTGTTATGTCTCAACTTGTACATTTGATAAATCCTGTCATTTTTTATCCAATAGGGATTTGATTTTAATGATTGTATAACACACTCTCTCTCCCTGTATCTCCTCTCTTTCTCTCTCTCTCATATCTTACAGCAGTCTAATATACCTGAAATTAGGCAACAGTATTTTGGGACCTCCAGTTGGTATTTAGTTGTCTTAGTATATAGTTTTCGATGAGTATTATTACTAAATACTGTTTGTCAAGTTAAGATTATGAAAGATGCACAAAAGGTATAGAAAAGTTGACTATTATGTTAAGTGTATATAATAATATTTACATTGTTACATTTATGAGGTACTAATTACTGCTCTTTATTTTCTATTATAATTGTAGGTTATGCTGAACTCAGTGTGGTTGGGTTAGTCGGTGTCTGATCCTTTAGAGTAACAGAGTAGGCGCAATGTCTGTGTAATCTATCTACCTAGAAGAGGAATACTTAGTATGTATGTATGATTAGCAAACAGTTGCCTTTTGTTTAATTGTGAGTTCCTCGTATTGTTGATGAACTATATCCTGTTGACATTAAAGCCAACACACCTATACTCTTCAACTTGATCCACATCTTAGTAAAATGAATAATTCACACAAATTATTAGTGTATGCAATAATAGAATAGTACAATGTATTATTAATATGATGACTTGTTCCGCATTATGCTGTTGTTGTTTGTTTCACCTTGTATATTTTAATTTATCTTTTCAAATACATTCAATAATTTGTAGTCACATATTATTTGTTTCTCAATTTACTGATAAGGGAAATTTCTTTGTAGCAGCTTTTTTTCCTGACTTTCCATGTCAAGAAACAGTTTGCTGCCTCCTCAAGTCTATCAGGAACATTGTTCTCTTTTACAGGATAATATGTTTAGTAGGAAAGTCTATCAGTGCAATTTGATATGAACATAATACTGATCCCTACACCTTAAAACCTAAATATTGAATGTGAAATACATAGGCCCAGTGACACAGTCTGAGATCAGTATAAATTGTAATAGTGATCCCTACAACCTAAACCCTAAAATTAAATGTTGAATGTGGAAACCCCAGTAGAACATTCCAAGATCAGCATTTGTTAATACTACAGCCTAAACAATAAATATTAAAGCAGTGGTCCAGGTTCAGACTGTCCCACTGGGCTGTCATGTTTAGTTGCAAGAAATTAATTTTACCAAAACCTTTCTTGGAATATTACTACTGAAGACTTAGTAAGACTCATGCATTTCCTGGAATATAAATTGTTACTATAGCTGTCAAAATGTTTCCTTGTGCAGAAATTTCTAGAAATTATACAGTTCACACAACAATTCTAGAAGATCAAAATGTATTAATTATAATTTGTTCATTTGTGTGTCAATTTACTCCCCTACAAGATACTTCCTTTCTGAATAAAAGATCTAATTATTCTTTTACCTTTATTGATTACTTTTATACATGTTTATTGATTCAACAGATGTAGTGGGTCATCATACTCAACAACCTTATAGCTTCAAGCCTGTTAATCTTCAGATGTGTATCACTGGGCATGTACGAGATTTGCAATTATTATTGACAGTTATGCTACCATAATGTTCTAGTACTATTCACTATAATTTCATACAAGTAGTTTGAGTTCAGAATTGTATGTTATCATTATTAACCAAAACCTATAAATTATTCCCTATGATATGTCCCTTACCATACATATTAGTAATATCTATAGTCTTACAATTTTACAGATCTTAAGTATTCGTAAGTACTTAAAAACATGGTCAATAAGTTCTAAAATGATTGTAAGTATTATTTCCTATAAAATATATATAAGAAAAGTAAGATATCTTAAATCAAGTACATTTTGGTAGCCTACACATTGCTTGTGATTTATATCACTACAACCCACTAGTTTTATTAAAGTTATGTGGATAATTTGAATAAATAAGGTGTTTGAAGGATGTTGTAGATAGTTCAACGAAGCAGCCCATCTTAAAGACATATTTAAGTTGAATTTTGTTATAAGAAGTAGAAGAGGATCTACTTGTATTGACAGCTATTTGTTTGTATACAGAAAAGAAGAACATTCTAAGTATTTTAACTTTGATGAAGTATATGTTGTTTTACAAGAATAGTGAATTCAAGAAGAAAACAAGCAATAGTGAAGTTCTAAAGACAAAAGTTCCTAAATATATAATGAGTAAACTCACAGTTTACACCGGCTAAAAAATTCAAAAAGATATTACAGCATTGTCAAATCTTGAAAAATGCTTTTGCTGTTGCTTTTCTACATGTTCGGGTGTGAAACTTGATATCTGTATTCGAATGTGACTGCTGTGAGAATTTATGTCGGGGATAGCCACGTGTTTATTGAAAAACAATGTCAGGAAAATACAGAGTCTTGGCGTGAAAGGTATATATAAAAGTCTCAGAAATATTTACACTGAACCTCCTATTGGGTCAACTGTTAAAGAAGTTTTGTGTCTGGGGATTATTTGATATCTTTTTGGTTTTGTTCCTTAAAAGTTTTGCACTACTTATTAAAAGTAAGGTCACTGGAAATGACAGTTATGACTATTGGTTTAAGCTTTTAGCAACCATCTTTAGCGGACTGGTTTGCTTTTCTCATTATTTGATACGTTTTTTTTCATGTTTACCATCATCGTTTTAAGACTTGTAAGGAGTGGAAGAAAATGTAGACCAAATAAAGATCGTTCTTGTTGTTTAAGGTGCTTATGTTGCAAAAGGAATGATTCAAATCTTGTTAACGTTGGCAGTGTAGAAAATGGAAATCAATGATGAACACCGGAATAAATCAAAGTGACAATATCACTGCTGAAGAAGTTACCATTGTTGCCCAAAGTCGGTTACTACCTTAATTGATATTTTTCGTGTGTTGTTTGCAGAGACACTGGTTTTATCTAAGCCTTACTCTTTCTGTTTTTGAACTTTGCACTGAGCTGGTTATTAACAATAATGATTCCTCATATGATAAAGGGCACTACATGGTTTGGATTTATATTTAGTTTTTTTTTCATCTCTTTGTTTGGTATACATACCTCGAGTTTTTTATCTTGACAGGGACAGTTTTATTCAGTAGCAAAAATTCGTGGCAAAGAGAACATATTTAAAGGAGCAATATTTCAAGTAATGTTTGTTCTCTATAGCTATGGGCTTATGGTACTACAGATATGTATGATTGTTGCTATTGGAGGTGCATACTACAATGAATATAATAAAAAATATATAGAGGCATCAGCACTAGTGCACATTAGTAATGCTTCATCTGGAAACTACAATACTCCCCCCAACTGTTGATATTAAACTACAGTCCTAGTGGTCAAATGTGGTATGTTATAGTATGGGGCTATGTAACACCAATACTTGAAATTATAATTTTCTTTGTTGTGTGTCATTATTGGACACAGCAATTTCTAATTGAAGTGTTTTAGATATCCTTGAAAGCCTAAAATCTCCTACGAAGAAAGCCCCACTGTACTGTTAAGAAGTTAGGAAAAGAATATATAGAAACACTAGAAAATCTATCAAACATCTTAATAAATACAATCGCAAACGTGCATACTGTTGGGATATTGTTATGGATGTTAATATTTGTTACAAGTTCAGTTATCCTTTTAAGAGGCTTGTTCATAGCATTCTTTGCTATCTATATATTGCTTGTTTAATTGGTTTTTTTTGTTTCCTGTGCTAGTATGGGTCTGGCAGAGCTTGGATTCTTTACTACATTTCTGTATTAGTATTTGGATTGATAGTGAACTGGTATGCTTTTCTAGTGGCTTTATTTTTGTGCCAGTGATCTTGGTTGTTATATTAGTTGTTATTCCAGCGATATTGATTTGTTTTATAATTATAATAGTACCTTTGATGTTGTGTTTGGCTATTATGGCTGGTTTTTATGGACAGTATATACTAAGTGTTACTATAACAGATTCATTATGTTTTTGGATTGATAGCTACATGTACTTATTTCACTCTTTTAATATATACCCCATTTTATTACTAATTAATAAATAACTCTCATTATAATCATGACAGTATGGATGTTTGATTGAACCTATTATTATTCATTATTACATTTATATGTAGTATGTCCGTTAAGATAAGTTGTGTATTGGAGAAATTTTTATAAAACAAACTAAGTCTATCCTCTATGCAAAACTCCCTGATTGATATTGGTGTATATACATATGTTGGTTTTCAATAGCTTCTGTGTATTATTACATTGCATGTGTGTAGAAATTACTACTTAAGTTAACATAACCAGACATGATATTGAACTGTATCTATAAGGGAGTGTACTTGGCTTGACTTACTATCCTATAGTTTTCCCTCCTGTATTTATATAAGAACAAACCAAACTATCCTATGTCAACTCCCTTGTTAATATTGATATAAGTATATGGTGTTGGTATGAAATAAAAGCTGTGTATAGTATCATATTGTGTATATAAGATTATATGTGTCTTATGTAATGCAAATATCTTTAGTGTATTCAGCTACATCCTCCTCTTTTGCTAATACATGAGAAGAGTCTATCAATATGGTCACAAAAGAGCTTTAATTATCAAGACATTAGGCCATAAGAAGACAGCTGCATATAAATCTTTGGCCAAGTGTGTCATGCTTTCATTTTTAATACACATTAGCTACACTTGAACATAGTAAGGTTTTAAAAAAGCATAAGAACTGATTATAGTCATAAACACTGTTACTGGGTCTGTCTTGATACCCTAAACTATCATAAATTATATTGTATAGTATTTATAGGAGACTTTAGAATGGTTTGTATTTATTATAACATTCTCTTTCGTACAATAACTAGTGTGTGACATAGTTTATTATAGAATAGTTTTGCCAACAATATAAAATAGATTTAAAAACCAATCTCTTTAATAGTGTTAAAATGACAAATCAACTTTTATTGATGTGTCCATCTTTGACCACACACTCTTATAGTAAGTGATCTGTTAATTCTGCAGTTTGCATTATATAAGCCAGTTATCTGAATGTTCATTGTTCTTATTCTACTTTATATTTTTGCTACTTAGTGTCTGTTATGAGTGTTCTGATCACTGTACATGCATACATTCCTGTCATGGCTACATAATTATGTTCTTCTTTTACTTACTTACATATATTTTGATAAGTATTATGTGTATTTATTATAAGTTTTTACTAAAGCTGTCCCACTATGACAAAGTATCTCTTTACTTCATCAAGTGCATACATTTTATACTATAATCAATTCTACAATTTATATTGAATATCTTTTAAAAGTATAATAATTAAAGCAATAAAATAATTAAAGAACCTTTAAACTAACATAGAGTTATGCCTATATTCCCTTAATCTTACTTTGATGTATCAGCAAACTATTTTATAATCACTCTTCCTTGCTTTAATTTTTCTCCATTATGTCCTCCTTGTCAAGACTGGTAAACAACTCTGCTCAGCGACTCTGTTATGTCTCAACTTGTTACATTGATAAATCCTGTCTCTTTATCCAATAGGATTGAATTTTAATGATTGTATAACACATTCTCTCTCCCTGTCTCTCTTCTCTTTCTTTTTCTCTCTCTCATATCTTACAGCACTCTAATATACCTGATATTAGGCAACAAGTAAACAGTATTAACATCTCCAGTTGTAAATTAGTTGTCTTAATATATAGTTTTGCATGAGTATTATTACTAAATGCTGTTAGTCAAGTTAAGATTATGAAAAGATGCACAAAAGGTATAGAAAAGTTTACTATTATGTTAAGTGTATGTAATAATATTTACATTATTGCATTTATGAGGTACTAATTACTGCTCTTTATTTTCTATTATAATTGTAGGTTATGCTGAACTCAGTGTGGTTGGTTATATCGTGTCTGATCCTTTAGAGTAACAGAGTAGGCGCAATGTCTGTGTATATCAACCTAGAAGAGGAATACTTGAAGTATGTATGATTAGTCAACAGTTGCCTTTTGTTTAATTGTGAGTTCCTCGTATTGTTTGATGAACTATATCCTGTTGACCTTAAAGCCAACACACCTATATCTCTTCAACTTGATCCATCATCTAGTAAAATGAATAATTCACACAAATTATTAGTGTATGCAATAATAGAATAGTACAATGTATTATTAATATGATGACTTGTTCCGCATTATGCTGTTGTTTGTTGTTGTTCACCTTGTATTTTTAATTTATCTTTTCAAATACATTCACATAATTTGTAGTCACATATTATTTGTTTCTCAATTTACTGATAAGTAAATTTCATTTGTAGCAGCTTTTTCCTGACTTTCCAATGTCAAGAAAACAGTTTGCTGCCTCCTCAAGTCTATCAGAACATTGTTTCATCTTTTACAGGATATTATGTTTAGTAGGAAAGTCTATCAGTGCAATTTTGATATGAACATAATACTGATCCCTACACCTTAAAACTAAATATTTGAATGTGAAATACATAGGCCCAGCGACACAGTCTGAGATCAGTATATTGTAATAGTGATCCCTACAACCTAAACCCTAAAATTAAATGTTGAATGTGGGAAACCCAGTAGAACATTCCAAGATCATCATTGTTAATACTAACAGCCTAAACATAAATATTAAAGCAGTGGTCAAGGTTCAGACTGTCCCCACTGGGCTGTCATGTTTATTGCAAGAAATTAATTTACCAAAACCTTTTCTTGGAATTATTACTACTGAGACTTAGTAAGACTCATGCATTTCCTGAATATAAATGTTTACTATAGCTGTCAAAATGTTTCCTTGTGCAGAAATTCCCTAGAAATTAAACAGTTTACACAACAATTCTAGAAGATCAAAATGTAATTAATTATAATTTGTTCATTTGGTGTCAATTTACTCCCCTACAAGATACTTCCTTTCTGAATAAAAGATCTAATTATTCTTTTACCTTATTGACTTACTTTTATACATGTTTATTGATTCAACAGATGTAGTTGGGTCATCATACTCAACCACCTTATAGCTTCAAGCCTGTTAATCTTCAGATGTGTATCACTGGGCATGTACGAGATTTGCAATATTATTGACAGTTTGCTACCATAATGTTTCTAGTACTATTCACTATAATTTCATACAAGTAGTTTTGTTCAGAATTGTATGTTATCATTAATCAACCAAAACCTATAATTATGCCTATGATATGTCTTACCATACATATTAGTAATATCTATAGTCTTACAATTTTACAGATCTTAAGTATTCGTAAGTACTTA
This sequence comes from Gigantopelta aegis, assembly GCF_016097555.1. Lineage (NCBI taxonomy): Eukaryota > Metazoa > Mollusca > Gastropoda > Neomphalida > Peltospiridae > Gigantopelta > Gigantopelta aegis. Next base: position 25,005 of record NW_024533381.1, read on the forward strand.
AAACATGGTATAGTTCAAATGATGTAGTATTTTTTCTATTATATATCTATAAGAGAGTAAGATATCTTAAATCAAGTACATTTTGGTAGCCTACACATTGCTTTGGTTTATTATCACTACAACCCACTAGTTTTATTAAAGTTATGTGGATAATTTGAATAAATAAGGTGTTTGAAGGATGTGTAGATAGTTCAACGAAGCAGCCCATCTTAAAGACATATTAAGTTGATTTGTTTCATCATAAGAAGTAGAAGAGGATCTACTTGTATTGACAGCTATTTGTATCAGAAAAGAAGAACATTCTAACGTATTTTAACTTTGATGAAGTATATGTTGTTTTAACAAAATAGTGATTCAAGAAGTCTTTTAGAAAACAAGACATAGTGAAGTTCTAAAGACAAAAAAATCCAAATATATAATGAGTAAACTCACAGTTACACCGGCTAAAAAAATTCAAAAGATATTACAGCATTGTCAAATCTTGAAAAATGCTTTTGCTGTTGCTTTTTCTACATGTTCGTATGTGAAATTGTTATTCGAATTGTACTGCGTGTGATTATGTGAAGATAGTCAAATGTTTATTAAAAAACTGTCAGGAAAATACAGAGTCCTTGGCTGAAAGGTATATATAAAAGTCAGAAACAGTTTACACTGAAACTCCTATTGGGTCAACTGTTAAAGAAGTTTGTGTCTGGGATTATTTTATATCCTTTTTGATTTTGTTCCAAAAAGTTTTGCACTAACTTATTAAAAATAAGGTCACTGGAAATGATTATGACTATTGGTTTTAAGCTTTTAGCAACCATCTTTAGGGCGGAACTGTTTGCTTTTCTCATTGTTTGATACGTTTTTTCATGCGTACCATCATCATTTTAAGACTTGTAAAGGATGGAAGAAATGGAGACAAAATAATGTAAATAATGATCGTTCTTGTTGTTTAAGGTGCTTATGTTGCAAAAGGAATGATCCAATCATGTTAACGTTGGCAGTGTAGAAATTTGAAAATCAATGATGGACACCAAAGTGACAATCTCACTGCTAAGAAGTTACCATGTGTTTGCCCAAAGTCGGTTACTACCTTAATTGATATTTTTTCGTGTGTTGTTTGCAGAGACACTGTTTTATCTAAGCCTTACTCTTTTCTGTTTTTTGAACTTTGCACTGAGCTGGTTATTAACAATAATGATCCTCATATGATAAAGGGCACTACATGGTTTGGATTTATATTTAGTTTTTTTTCTACGCTTTGTTTGGTATACATACCTCGAGTTTTTATCTTGACAGGGACAGTTATATTCAGTAGCAAAAATTCGTGGCAAGAGAACATATTTAAAGGAGCAATATTTCAAGTAATGTTTGCTCTCTATAGCTATGGGCTTATGGCACTACAGGATGTGTATATTGTTGCTATTGGAGGTGCATACTACAATGAAATACAGTGAAAAGATAATAGAGGCGTCAGCACTAGTGAATATTAGTATGCTTCATCTGTGAACCACACTGCTCTTCTTCTAATGAAACGTTAGTAATGCTTCATCTGGAAACTACAATACTCCCCCAACTGTCACTATTAACTACAGTCCTAGTGGTCAAATGTTTGGTATGTTATAGTGTGTGGCTATGTAACACCAATACTTGGAATAATAATGTTTTTTGTTGTGTGTCATTATTGGACACAGCAATTTCCAATTGAAGTTGTTTTAGATATCTTTGAAAGCCTAAAATCTTCTATGAAGAAAGCAGTCCTGTTAAAGAAGTTAGGGAAAGAATATGTAGAAACACTAGAAAAGCTATCAAACATCTTAACGAAAACAATCACAAACTTATAGACTATTGTGTTATTAGGAATCTTAATTTTTGCTACAAGTTTAGTTATCCTTTAAGAGACTTCTCATATTATTCTTTGCTCTCTGTATATTGCTATGTTAATTGGTTTTTTGCTTGCTGGTGTTATTATGGGATCTGGCAGAGCTTGGATTCTTTACTACATTTCTGTGTTAGTATTTGATTGATAGTGAACTGGTATGTTTTTTTCTAGTGGCTTTATTTTGGCCAGTGACCTTGGTTGTTGGTATTAGTTGGTATTGCTTCGATCTTGATTGCTATATTAGTTGCAAGTGCAGTGATCCTGGCTGTCATCATTGCTATATTAGGTGCTATTATAGCAATATTAGTTTCTTTCGGTGTTATAATAATACCATTTAGCGTTATGTTTGGGTACGATGGCGGGCTAGTATGACTTAATTTTATCTTTTTCATGTTCTGTTGTAAATACTTTAGAATGATTTTGTATGTTATGATTTTCATTAAACATAAACAATGAACATAGTTGCCCATGGCATAAACTTTTTTTATTTTTTTTTTTTTTTAGTTCATTGATTAATAAGTAAACATCTCTAAACAAAGTCACTAATTTATGTTACTAGTATATTAAGTCTTACTATATAAAGATTTTTAATTGATAGCTACAGGTATGAATTACATACTACTTTATTTAACATATCCATACATGATATTGAACTGTATCTATAATGAGCGTACTTGGCTTGACCTATCCTAGTTTTCCCTCCTGTGTTTATAGAAGAACAAACCAAACTATCCTATCTGTCCCACTTCCCTTATTAATATTGATATAAGTATATGGTACTGGTATTGAAATAAAAGCTGTGTATAGCATTATATTGTTTATATAAGATTATATGTGTCTTATGTAATGCAAATATCTTTAGTATACCAGCAAATCCTCCTCTTTTGCTAATACATAGAAGAGGTCTATCAATATGGTCACATAAGAAGCTTTAGTTATCAAGCATTAGGCCAAAACAAAGAAGCCTTATATAATCTTTCATGTTTTTAATAGACATTGTCTACACTCGAACGATAGCAAGCCTTTAAAAAAGCATAAGTATTAAATTATAGTTATAACAATGTTACCAGGTCTGTCTTAATACCCTATCCTATCTTAAATTATATAAATTCTATTTATAAGAGACTTTAGATTGGTTTGTACTCATCATAACATTCCCTTCATACAGTAGCTACTCTAGCATAGTTTTATTAGAGAATAGTTTTGCCAACAATATAAAATAGATTTAAAAAACCTATCTCTTTAACAGTGTTAAAAATGACAATCAATTTTCTGCATTATATAAGCCAGTTATCTGAATTTCATTTCTTATACTATTGTCATATTTTTTTACTTGGTGTCTGCAATAGTGTTTTGATCACTGTATGTTCATACATTTCTGTCATGGCTGCAAGATATTCTCTTTTACCTGCTTTACTCATATTTTAATAATTATTATTGTGTATTTATACTAAATTTGCTTTTAAAGCCTGCCTACTATATGAAAAGGTATCTTTTTACTTTATTCAATTACATACATTATACTATTAATCAATTCTACAATTTTATTTAATGTAGTTTAAAAGTATAAATATTAAGCAATAGAAAAAATTTGAGAAAAAAGAAAAAAAAAAAAAAAAACTGTAACTACCAGAAACTGATGTACACTACCATAGAGTGATTGTCAAATGTTTTCACTTATTTATTGCATCAATCAATTGCAAGGAGTGCAGTTTATCTTTTATAATATTAATGTCTTATCATCTACTTTTTTATCTTTACACTTTGAATCTCATTGTATTGTTTTACATTGCATACATTATAGTCTATTTTTCCTCTTTAGGTATTGTAATATATCATTTTGATATAACATATGGATTAAAACAGGATCCATGATAATTCAATTAATAGAATTGCGAATTTTGTCTAATTAACACTAATTAGTAGGAGTTTCCCTTTCTCAAATGGACGTTGATTTGGCACTATTCCATTGGGACTAGTGTCTTCGTCTTTAATTATTGGACCACAAGAAAGTGTTGAGGTGCTTCTTAAAATAATGACAATACATTGTATTTGTGTTATTATTACCAATAGAGGGCTGTGACATCATATAGATGATGTCATCATTGTCTGAGGGAATTGGTCCATTATTAATACACACGTTAGTGTTATAAAGTGAATGTTACTACAGCAACACAATGAATATTAATAAAAAACTTTTACAGACAAAAATTTGACATTCACGGCAATTACAAAACATAAAGTATATTTATATTACTTGTTTACAGTTGTCGCTCTATGTTAGTACTCAAGAGACTGACGTATTAAACGATTACAAACTCCAACCTCGTGACATTAGGTTCTCTGCATTGTCCTCTTTGTATGTATGTATCAGTCTAGCATCATATTGCGATTACAAGTAAATGGACAGATAAACTATAGTATGGATGATGCTAAAGTCAATATGGATAAATGCATGTGACAGATAGTATGGATAGATAGATACCCAGTCATATGAGTTTATGGTACTAATATTATTTACATATATATGTTCCCAGTATCTGAACTTGTATCGGAACTTGTCTCTTTTACATGTTAGCATATCAAAGCTATAGCATCATATTGTGATTACAAGTAAATGGACAGATAAACTATAGTATGGATGGATGCTAGTCATATGGATAATGCATGACTGGATAGTATGGATAGATAGATACAGTCATATGTTTTATGGTATATATATTATTACATATATATGTTCCATTTATCTGAACTTTATCGGAATTGGGTCTCTTTATATTTACATATCAAAGCTATAGTGAATCATGGACTGTGTTGTGTACTGGACAGCGATCATCAGCACATTGTGGGACTTTCATAGCAGAGCTACAGTAAGTGAAGGACTTGAGATATGATGATTTTAATGTTAGTATTTTAGGAAATGCTTGCAGAATACATCAGAGGTCTTAACCATTTGAGCTACGAGTTATGGAGCTTTGTTTTATGAAAATGGTTTGAATATTACATTTTATCCTGTGTAATAACTCTAAGGAGATGGATGGATAGTTGATGAAACAGATAGATGGATGGTTGAAATGACACAGATAAGGATGAGGGATTACATTAGTTTTATTCTCTAGTTTTTTAGTGATGTATGATCATGTTAAACAAGCTCATCCGCCATTATTGAAGTCCTCAATAGTCTCTTAGATCCTCGAGTATATACTGTTGACAGAGGTCAACTTCAATTTTTACACCACAGTAAAAAGGTCGATGAACAAGAACCTTGAACAGTAAAGAAGAACGCTTCTCTTTCTTTTTTTTCTTTTCACAGTTTGTCGAGTTTTCTCTTCTTTTAAAGACATTGAAGAGAACTCACTGATGTGTTAGATTATGAAGAAGACATGGCTGCCATGTATTCTTCACACATACCTGTTCTTACTGGTAAGCCTTCTCCATATATATCTGTCATGTGTGGAAATATCCTGCAGAGAGGAGCGAAGTACGATGATAATGCAGGAGGAAAATAGGTAATGTATTAGGAGTTTTTAATGCAGGTAAGAGAGAGTAACCGCCTTTTAATTATCATCTATTTATTCACCATCTCCATTTGGTAATTCATGTTTCATCTGTGTTATCCTTTCTATCTTTAGGGCTGGGGACATGTTGAGTCGTGTTCAACAACTCAAGGAGCTCAATAGATTCAAAGCGAGAGTAATACATTCTCATTAATCTTGATAGTCAATGTAACATCATGTTAAGATTGGGGCTCCAATTAGAGATGGGTACATTCTCTGCTACCATCTGTGGTCTCTACTGGTGTGGCCCTTTGGATGACTTTAGACTCTTCTTTAAAGAGGTACAAAACCCAAACCTTTATACTTTTCTGTGTAAAATGTCTTTTATAATTATGTATATTATAGACTCCATATGCATTTTGGGAGTTAGTACGGGTTGCCACTCCGGGTTGCCTACTCTAATTTTAACAACAAAAGTACCGTTTTTGCCTACGGATCCGTAATTCTAATTCATAGACGTTTTTGAATTTTTCATTGAATTAACATTCATAAAATTTAATTAAATCTCGTTTTAAATACACAAAAATTACCTAAATTTCATAAGGCCTATTGACTTCTTGGATCAATATGGCACCAACCTCAAATATGCTTTTGACGGAGTTTAGCAAATGTACATATAAATACAAGATACAGATAGCTTTCAGTCCTCTCAGTACAGAGAAAATTTTCTGCAATAAGCAAACCGCCATGGAGTTTACTACTACTAAGCGAGGAGGAAGAGTATTTTGTATGAAGGTCACAGATATGTAATCAACAGAGAGGAAGAGATGAAGGATATTTTGCACATCGTCTACGGCGATAGTTGGTAAATTCCATCCAAACATCTTCGAATGTGTTGAGGTATTTCAAAGAGCACAAGTCAGCACAGAGGTTTCGATACAGGCAGCTTGCAGCAGGTGCAACACGTCCACCTCGTCGGAAAAAGAAAGCTATAGAGAAAAGATCAAACATTAAGGAACTCAAAGATAGATTTAGCAGTAATGTCAATCTGCTTTATCAGACTATGTAGTAGGCATGTCTCACACACATTAACTTATAATTCTTTAATCTTACTTTTCTTAACATTAAATGTACACTCTTTACTTATCATTTACCTTAAACTTACCTTCATATTAATTAGATGGTTTCAGGTCCCTTTTGGTCCAGTTAGCTCTTGAATTGGTAACTTCTAATTCATTTAATCTTTAACTTTCTTAACATTAAATTGTACACTTTTTACATTTGTAATAAATCGCAATATTTGTTTAATTAGGAATTACGGTATCCGTAGCAAAACCGTATACTTTTGTGGTTAAAATTAAGTAGGCGAACCCGGAGTAGGCGAACAACACGAAGAACCCCATTTTGGATAGTAACGGCATAATGATCACTTCAGCTGGTCTGATTGTGGAGGATTTTACTGACATTCTTGGAAAAGAACCTTGATCGAACTTTGCCAAAAGCTCACTTTCAAGAATTTGAAGCCTGGAATACAATGTTTTTTTGTATATTAAATTTTTGTGACTTGTATTACTTAAGAGAATGTTTTTTAGTTTACAAGAATAAAGTAATAAAGACAAAACAAAGTACATGTCATTTTGTCATTGACAAACAGAGAAATAAAATAACAGTATCTATTTGTTTTTTCTAAGACCACCTCTTCGTCTTGTGCTATTGGTCTAGAATGACCAGCTGAAAGTTCATTGTATTGGGCGTCATATTCCTTGTGTAAAATTAAGAGCCACCGTCCTTATTGGAATGGCTGGAGGAGATGACATTTTTAGGTGTCTTATTATTAACAAAGTTAAAGTTTGTTGAAAAAGGCGCATTATTGCCAACTGATGTCAAGATTACCTGGTTGATTACCCGGGGTGCCAAACTGAAATGAGATTGATCGGCTAGCTGGTTTCCTCCAAAGCTGGGTAGGTCAGATGTTTGTTGTGGTCCACTAGCGAAATATAGAATTATTTTGGCCAATCTGCACCAACTGGTTTTGACTGGATATTAAACCTGTTTGACCACTGGATTGATTGAAAAAGCAATGTATTTCCAGAATATTAGAACCTGTACTGGCCTTGCTGGAAATTAAAAACTTGGCTTAGACATAGGGTTGAAGACATTGGAAGGCACTGAGGTCTGGGTCCAGAAGTGAAAATTCCAGGATTGGTGCTGGTCTGAGTCCCTCTTCCTCCAAAACAACCCTGTATTTTTGGTAGACGATGTTGATTAAATAGTAGCCCACTATTTGGTGTAGCATTTTGTGGCTGTGAAGTATTGAACCTGAGACCAGTAGCGGGTTGTTTGCTGTTGAAAGCCTTTGAAATAATCCTCCTGTCTTTTGTTGTTGGGAATTACTATTAAAACTGAACCCAGGTTGTTGTACTCCTCCCACTCCTGTACTAAATTGGCAATCCTTCCTGTTTCTTCTGCTGTTGCTGAGTAAACTGCAATGGTTGCTGCGACACTGAAGGAAAATTTAAGCCTCCTGACTGACTAGATTGTGGCCTTCCAATTGTAAGCCTCCTCCTGGCTGTTGTTGCTGAAAATCCAGCTCCATAATTGCAGGCCACTGCCTTGTTTGAAACTGCCTGAAACGCTGCCTGCTGGATTTTGAGACTGTTGTTGAGACTCAGTTCCAAACAAAAGCCCACAGACTAGATCCAATTCCAAATTTAGACTGCATGGCTGAGGTTGCTGCTGATACCAATACCAAAACTGAAGACGCATTGGATTGAGGCTTTTTTGCTGAACCTAGACCCAAACTGGAGTCCACCAGACTGAGACTGCTGTTGAATTTTTGCTGAGACCCAATTCCAACTGAAGGCCACTGGATTGAGGCTGTTTTTGCTGAGCCCAGACCCAGAGTCACCAGACTGAACTGAGCGATTTTGTCCACCAGATGAAAGGCAGCACTGTGCGGAATTTTTTTTGCGGGAGACCCAACCAAATGAAGTCCACTGACTAGGTTGCTGTGAATTTTTTGCTAGAGACCAATTTCCAAAGACCCTGGATGGAGGCTGGAGTCCCAGAGACTGATGCTGCTGTCCACAGAATGAGGGGTTTTTTTGGCTGAGACCCAATTCCAAACTCATCCAAGGCCATGGATTGAGGCTGTTTTTTTGCTGAGACCCAGACCCAAACTGGAGTCCACCAGACTAGGGCTGCTGTCTAATTTTTGGCTATACCCAATTTCAAACTGAAGGCCACTGATTGAGGCTGTTTTTGCTGAGACCCGACCCCAAACTGGAGTCCCCCAGACTGAGGCCTGTCGAATTTTTTTGTGAACCAATTCCAAACTGAAGGCCCTAAATGGCTTTAATAATTATTATATTATAGACTCCATATGCCATTTTGGGAGTTAGTAGGGTGCCTATCGGTCGCCTACTCTAATTTAAACACAACAGTAACTTTATCCGTTTTGCCTAGGATATTAATAACAGATAGATGGAGGGTTGAATGAACAGATAGATGGATGGAGTAAAGTGTTTATTCTCTAGTTTTAGTGATGTATGATCATTTAAAAAGCTCCATCCTGCCCATTATTGAAGTCCTCAATTCGTCTTCTTAGATCCTCGAGTATTACTGTTGACAGAGGTCAACTCATATTTATTACACCACAGTAAAAGGTACGATGAAACAAGAAAGTGAAACAGTAAAGAGAAGCTTTCTCTTTCTTTTTTCTTTTCACGTTGTAGACGTTTTATTCTTTGGTAAAGATCATTGAAGCAGACATCAATGATGTGTGACGATTTGAAAGAGCATGGCGGCCATGTATCTCACACATACGGTTCTTACTGGTAAGCCTTCTCATATATATCGTCAGTGTGTAAATATCATCAGAGAGTAGGCGAAGTACAGATGATACTGAGGAAATAGGTAATGTAAGTAGGAGGTTTTAATGCAGGGAAGAGAGAGTAACCCTATTAAAATTGATCATATTAGTCACCAGCTCATGTGGTAATTGTAGGTATTAATCTGTTTATCATTTCTATCTTTAGGATGGGGAATGTTGCGAGGGTTCGGGTGCAACAAATCAAGGAGTCATAGATCAAAGCGGGAGTATAATTATCATTAATTCTTGTAGGCCAATGTAACATCGTTAAGATGGGCTCCAATTTAGAGATGGGTACATTCTCGGCTACATTCGTGGTCTACTGGGTGGGCCTTGGAATGGTTGAATTTGAATTTCTTTAGAAGAGGTTACAAACAAAAATTATGACTTTCTGTGTAAATGTCTTTTTAAGTATATGTTAGACTCCATATGCATTTTGGGATTAGCGGGTCGCCTACTCGGATAGCATACTCTAATTTTAACACAAAAGACGTTTTCACTATGATCCGATTAGATTATAGAAGTTTTGAATTTTTCATTGAATTACTTCATAAAATTAATTACAATCTCGTTGTTAAATACACAAAAACTTACCTAAATTTCATAAGGCTATTGGACTTCTGGAGCCCATTATGCACCCCTAAATGCTTTGAACAGTTTTAGCAAATGTACATATAAATACAAGATCCGATAGCTTTCCATCATCTAGTACAGAGAAAATTTTCTGCAATAAAGCCAAAGCATGGATTTTCTACTACTAAGCAGGAGGAAGAGTACTTTTGTATGAATGTCACAGATATGTAATCAACCAGGATAGGAAGATGAAAGGATATGTGGGGCACAATCGTCTCAGGCGAGTAGTTGGTAAATCCCCTCCCAAACAGCTTGTCAATGGGTGGAGGTATTTCAAAGAGAACAAGATCAAGCACAGAGGTTTCGATACAGGCAGATTGCACCGTCGAACTCCATCACTCGTCCGGAAAAGTAAAGCTATAGAGAAAGATAAACACATTAAGGAACTCACAATAGAGTTAGCAGTAATGTAATCTCTTTAGCAGACTAATGTAGTAGCATGTCTTACCCATTAACTTATAATGTCTTAGCTTACTTTTCTTAACCATTAAAATTGTACACTCTTTACTTATCATTTATTACCTTAAACTACTTCATCATTATTTTAGATTGTTCAGTCCCTTTTGGTCCCGTAGCTCTTGATTGTAACGTAGAATTCTTTAAATCTTTAACTTTCTTAACATTAATGGTACACTTAATTTTACATTTGGTAAAATCGGCCACAATTTTTTAAGGAGAATTACGGTAATCCGTAGGCAAAACGTTACTTTTGTGTTTAAAATTAACGTAGGCGAACCCCCCGGAGTAGGCGAACACGGAGGAAGAACCCCCATTTTGGATGAGTAACTGGCATAATGATCACTTCAGCTGGTCTATTTGTGGAGGAGTTTACTGACATCTTGGAAAAAGAACTTGATACGAACTTTGGCCAAAAGCTTCACTTTTCAAAATTTTGAAGACAGAATAAATTTTTTTTGTATATAAAATTTTTGTGACTTGTTTACTTAAGAGATGTTTTTTTATATTTACAAGAATAAAGAATAAAGACAAAAACAAGTACAGTCAAATATTGGTCCAGACAACAGAGAAAGAAAATAACTACAACCCCGAGTATCTAGTTTTTTCTAAGGACCACCTCTCTTGTTTGTTCCTTTGGTCTAGAATGACCAGCTGAAAAGTTCATTGATATTGGGCTTTATATTCCTTGGGTAAAGTTAAAGCCCCCTCCTTGATTGGATGGCTGAGGAGTGACATTTGGCGGTGTTCTTATTATTAACAAAGTTAAAGTTTGTTGAAAAAGGCCAATTATTGGGCCAACTGATGTCAGAATTACCTGGTTTGATTACCAGGGGTGCCAAATTGAAATGGCGGATTGATCGGCATAGTGTTTTCCTCCAAAGCTGGGTAGGTCCTCTGTTTGTTGTGGTCCACTAGAAATATAGAATTAGTTTTGGCCATCTGCAACTGTTTGACGGATATTAAACCCTTTTGAACACCTGATGGGTTGAAAAAGCAATGTATTTTTCCAGAATGATTAGAAGCCGGTACTGCCTGCTGGAAAATTACAACTTGGCTTAGACCTAGGGTTGAAGAACATTGGAAGGAACTGAGGATCTGGGGTCCAGAAGTGAAAATTCCAGATTGGTGCTGGTCCTGAGTCCCTCTTCCTCCCAACAACCGCTGTTATTTTTGTAGACGATTGTGCTTAAATAGTATGCCACTATTGGATGAAACATTTTGTGGCTTTGAAAGTATTGAACTGTAGACCAGTGTAGCGGTTGTTGCTGTTGAAAGCTTTGACAATAATCCTCCTTTCCTTTTGTTGTTGGAAAATTACTATTAAACTGAAACCAGTTTGTTGTAGTCCTCCCCCTCCTGTACTAAAATTGCAATCCTTCCTGTTTCTGCTGTTGCTGAGTTTAAACTGCAATGTTGCTGAGGACATAACTGAAGGAAATTTAAGCCCTCCTGACTGACTAGATTGTGGCATTCCAAATTGTAAGGCCTCCGCCTGGCTGTTGTTGATGAAATCCATCTACAAATTGCAGTGGCACCTGCCCTTGTTGAAACTGCTGCCTGCTTGGATTTGAGACTTTGTTGAGACCTCAGTTCCCAACAAAAAGCCACACTAGGGCTGAGATCCAATTCCAAATTTAGACTGCTGTTGTGAGGTTGCTGCTGAGACCCAATACCATAACTGAAGACCATTGGATTGAGGCTGTTTTGCTAGAGAGGACCCAAACTGAGGCCCACCAGACTGGAGACGGCTGTTTGAATTTTTGCTGAGACCCAATTCCAAACGAAAGGCACTGGATTGGAGGCTTTTTTCTGCTGAGACACAGAACACCATCGGAAGTCCAAAAGGACTGGAGCTGTCATTCTCGAATTTTTTTGCTGAGAACCCACTCCCAAACTGAGGACCACTGGATTTGAGCGCTTCTTTTGCGACAGAACGCCCAGACCTCAAAGACACTGGAGTCAGGCCGACTGTAAGCCTAACTGTCGAATTTTTTTCTGAGGAATCCAACTTCAAAACTGAAGGCCACTGGATTGAGGCTGTTTTTGCTGAGACCCAGACCCAAAACTGAAGTCCACCAGACTGATGGCTGCTGTCGAATATTTTTGCTGAGTACCCCATTCCAAACTGAGGCCACTAAGATGAGGGCTGTTTTTTGTGCTGAGACCAACCCAAACTGAGGTCCACCACCACAGGGAGCGGTGGGGGGTGGGAGTGCGGGGGGCTGTCGAATTTTTTGCTGAGACCCCAATCCAAACTGAAGGCACATGAGCATTGAGGCTTGTTTTGTGCTGAGACCAGAACCCAACCTCGAGTCCACCCGACTGAGGCTGCTGTCGAATATTTTTGATGAGACCCAATTCCAACTGAGGCCACTGTATTGAGAGATATGTTTGCTAGACCCACCTAGTTCCAACCTTAAACAGCTAGACGATTGAGCCTGCTGATGAGGACCAAGTAGCCCAAACTGAAGGCCAATGGACTGAGAATGTTGGCTGAGACCCCAGTTCCAACCTGAAAAGCCAGATGATGAGCTGTGCTGAGGGACCCAAGACCAAACTGCAGCCTCCAACTTGAGTCCGTTTCGGTGTCCCTGTGTTCAATTTCAGTCCCCTTGAGTAACCTGACTTCCATTAGGAAGCACTTCCACAGAGGTGCTGTTCAGTCTAACGGATTGCTAGAATTATTTTGTTCATTTGTGGGAAATTGAAGGCGTATTAGTACTTAAACTAAAACAGGAAGTTTCCACTGCTCTTAGCAATACCTGGTAACAGATGAATTAATAGTTGTTTTGAAACACTTAAGACTGATTGTGCAGTAGGTATACTGTTAACTTGAGAGATTCAGCACGGCACTTGAGAGTCTGAAAATGTTAACACTGTGTATCAGCAGAGTTGAAATGCAAGATGACGTACTTGTCACAACAGGTTTTCAATCACGTTTGACTGGAATAGTGAAGTGGATGCGTCGACGTTGAATCGAAGTAGGATTAGTAAGATTTTGGAATTTTCAATCCAGCTTCAAAACCCTAGGACTGGTTCCACAGAATTTGGGTTCCAGACTGTTGATAACTTAGTGCATTACTTAATTTAAGTCCAGAGCCAGACCCTCCAGGATTGTGTCACAAGACTTAAAGTTGACAAAGACATGGCAGAATGCCTCCCAATATTTAATCCTTGAGGTTGAGCACTAGGTTGAAGATTTCAGCTTAAACTTTGAGTAAAAGAAGTAGGAATGAGACCAGTGGTAGCTGATTCCACGCTAAAAGCAGGAATAGGATTGGTAAGGATGGAGAGTGACCTTAGTTTGAGCAGCTGGTTGACTTGTGGTCATTGATGGTCAAGAAATTGCCTCAGTGAAATACTTTGGCTAGCACAGGGTGTAACAGGTGGTGTGGTTATTGGTGTCAAAAAAGATGGCAAATCACATTTAAATTAGGCATGGATTGCACAGTGGAGAAGAACTTGTGGAGGTCAAGAAAGTTCTTTGAGTTGAAGGAAGTGTACCAGTTCCAATACTAAGTCCTTCAGAACTCAATTTCAGACACTGACACACTCCTGCTGCCAGAGCACCAGAGCAGTTGTTGAAATAGAGGGCATGGCTTGTTGAGATGTAACAGGAGTGGAGGTAGTAGACAGAGACACACCTGTATAGGAAAAAAAAAGAATCAGTGACAGTTCTGAAAATTGGCTCTCTTACTTTTCTGATGTCTTCAGGATCATCAGATGTGAAAAGTTTTAAGTCTTATGCTAGCTGTTTCATCTATCTTTCTTAATAGCCTCTTCTGTTACTAATTCATGAGATGAAAAAGATACCTAAAAAATAATAGGGAGTAATCAACACCTCGTTATGTATACCATATTAAAAGTGATTTGCCTGTGATATTACTTACCATAGATGGTATAGAACCGATGCACAAAGTATTGGCACCTTTTTTGAGAGGGATGAACACTCTCGAGAAGGAGAGGGGAACACTTGAATCAGATTGCTCTTCAATTTAAGTGTATTTTATCTAACATAAAATTTAATGATAAGTAATCTCAAATTTTAATAAACTACTTTTCTTGGCATTGAGGCTGGTCACATGATAGCCACCAGCAAGTGAGGGTAGGTTTTAACATCTTCATCATTAACAGTAGTTCTACATGTAAATAACAAAAAAAAGATATTGATAGAAAAAAAAACAGTATAAAAAACATTAAAAGACCTCAAAAACAATGTACAAGTACCCAATGACATTTTATAACATTACGTAATCTGTCTCTTTAAAACACAATGAACTGAGAGAGTACAATACTAGTGTGATCCTAAAGAACTGCACCTCCCGTTTACCATATGATTTAAATATCTAATTATTGTCCAAAGGAGTATCATTACAATACTCCTTAATAGGAGTTTACTGTTATTAATAGAAATAGCTGATTGTATATATTGCTATCACACTGACAAGTTATAACTTCTATAGTATGACATCAGCCTTTTCCTAATGTTGTTATTACTAGTCCTCATATAATCATTCCTTTCCATGGACTGTGAGGCAAGCTGATTGCAACAAGACCTCTAAATTGCATTATGTGTGGTTATAGTCCAGATAATTTGGCTATAAGAAGACTCCTGAATAATTAATCACAATAAATATACATGAAATCTAAACTTTAATTAAGCGAAAATATTATTTAAAAGCTAGTATTTTTTGTTAGAAAATAATATAATTGTTGTCTCCTAACTGATCTATCTCATCGAGTTTATGAAAGTTTACTTTGAACTTATTTTGGATCATTTAGTTGATTTATGTTATATATTATGTGTAGACTTTCACCCAAACAAGATGTCTTGATGTTCTGTCTGTTCTAGTGGTTGACTCATTGCTTTTGTGAATCAATTCAGAGCAAATGTTTGTATCTTTCGAGGGTAAATTTAAAACCTTTAAAAGTAATTATTAATATTGTTATTTATTTATAGATGCACCTAATTTGGATGAAAGGTATTTTGTCCAAATTATCAAACCATTTTAAGGATTAATAAAAGAAACTAAAGTGATGATTATTAGGCTGTTAATTTGGTTGCTAATTTGATGTTCTTTACATCTCTTTAGACCACAAAACTACTGCTTTGTAGTCATTCCAGTATATTACAATTAAAGGAAGTTACTCTAAAGGACACAATAGTACATTATGTGTATTATATTGTATAGTTCTAATATATCTCAGGATATCTAGTGTAGTAATGATTGGATTTAATGATGGCTCTATGGTGCATATTCCAAGGCAAACATATAATTATCTATTTATGTATCTACTTTGATCTATCAGTGAATTATTTTTATAATCACCCTTCTTCTCTTATTTTCTCCCTTCTTTCCTCCTGTCTAGACTGGTAAACAAATCCATTAGCAACTGACTCTGTGACTGAATTATCTGTTATGTCTCTATCTCCAAGCTATGGAGACTTGTATCACATTATGTTTTTGTTGTTGGACAACTTGTACTTTTCTCCTGCGTCATTCACACTACATCTGTTTAATTACTAAACATTTATCCAAGTGATCAATAAAGGCAAAAGTATTATAAGATTTCTCTTCAGGAAGTAACTACCACACAATGACTAAATTATCACTAAATGAATAAAATTATCATTTAATTTCCAATTTTAAAATAACCCTTTATTCAAACCTGGTAGTTTCAGAAACTTCCATCACTGGAACATGCACTATATCTGTAATCAGTATTGAAAGTTGTAAATACCATAATGTTTCTAATGCTTGAATGATATAGGGGAAATCGGAATTATAATTTTTTAATTACATGAAAAATGCAATTGAGCTCAGAAATTTACTTCATCATTAATGTACACAAAACTTATGATAACAATTATTCTAATAGTATGGAGGACTTTAGCATCACTGGATAACATGGGAAACGCGAAATTTATGGACTGTATTATTATTCATGAATAATTAAGAACACAGTAACCAACAATATTGCAAATGGACAAATTATTAACCAGTTCCTATTACAGTAATTATAGTAGCACTTTTTTATAGCCTCACTCATTGCTTTTGGAGAAGAGTGCAGAACAAATGAAGATGACGAATTGGTTTCAAATTCTTCCTTCCACTGCATGAAGTTGTCCATACTAGAAAATTTTAGTAGTTGACATTGATCGTCTGTTGTGATTTACTTGTAGGTGTTTGATCAAGGCATCGGTATTTTATAAGCCTATAAAACAAGTACAGTTCACAACAGAACAAAAGTTTATATCTTACCTTTCTTCACAATTCGTCTCATTGCAAATTATATTGCACCGAAATTCTCTTTATTCCTCCATGGTTCAGTCAGCCTTACATGACGCGACACAAGCTACTCTTTCAGTCCTTTGATTATAATTTTTTTCACAAATTTTTGCATAGTACAGCTCCATTACCGTCACTATACTACAAGCCACACTGCTCCGTATGCAGCTGCATACTTAATAAACGGTGATGCTACGTCCGGATGTTATAGAATCAAGATGGTTCAACAAAGAGCTTCTGAAGACTTTGTAAGTTACATTTGTAGTATAAGAAGTAGAAGAGGGATAGTTGTAATGATGGCTATTAGTATCAGAGAAGAACAATCGAGGTATACCTTTGTTGGAGTAATTGCTGTTGCTATTCAAGAAATACTACAGCAGAGTCTAGTCTTGAAAAATTTTGTTGCTGTTGCTTTCTACATGTTCGTGTGATGAATTGGTGTCTATGTGTTCGAATGTGACTGCTTGCTCAGAATTTTATGTCAGGATAATCACGGTGTTTATTAAAAAACGTGTAAGGAAAGCACAGAGTCTTGGCGTGGAAGGTATATATAAAAGTCTCAAAACATTTACACTGACACTCCTATTGGGTCAACTGTTAAAGAGGT
This sequence comes from Gigantopelta aegis, assembly GCF_016097555.1. NCBI lineage: Eukaryota > Metazoa > Mollusca > Gastropoda > Neomphalida > Peltospiridae > Gigantopelta > Gigantopelta aegis. The sequence goes on from NW_024533381.1 coordinate 42,229, forward strand.
TTGTGTCTGGGGATTACTTATATCCTTTTTGGCTTTGTTCATCCAAAAAAGGTTATACTACTTATTAAAAATAAGGTTGCTGGAAATGATAGTTTAGACTATTGTTTAAGATTTCAGGAACCATCTTTAGTGGAATTGGTTTGTTTTTCTCGTTTATTGATACAATTTTCATGATTTTACATCGTCGTTTTAAGACTTGTAAGGATGAAACAATGGAGGAAAGATAATTTAAATAATGATAGTTCTTGTTGTTTAAGGTGCTTATGTTGTAAAAGAAAAAGAACAAAGAGACAGTCTCACTGCTGAAGAAGATAGCATGATTGAAGAAACCATGGTGGAAGATGACGAAAGGAGATAGAGGTCACCGATCCGTTCATTGTTGCAGAGATATGTGCATGTGTTGTACCAAGATCAATTACGAATTAATTGAGGTTTGTCTTGTGTTTTTGCAAGACACTGTTTTGTGTAAACCTATTCTGTCTGTCTTTGAGCTTTGCACTGAGCTGGTTATTAATAATATGACCTTCATATGATAAAGGTCCAAGAACATGTTTTGGGTTTATCTTTAGTTTTTTTTAAACTTTGTTTTTTTAACTACATAGCTCGGTTTTTTTATCTTGACAGGGACAATTTATTCAGTAGCAAACATCGTGGGCAAAACACAAACATAGTTAAAGGAGCAATGTTTCAGATAATGAATTTGTTCTCTATAGCTATGGGCTTATGGCAACTACAGATCTGTATGATTGTTGCTATTGGAGGGTGTGTACTACAATGAATATAATGAAAAAATAAAAGCGGGCGACAAACACTAATGAATATTAGTAAATGTTTCATCTGTAAAACCACACTACTTCGCAACTGTTAATATTAACTACAGTCCTAGTTGGTCAAATATGGTATGTTATAATATGTGGCTATGTAGCACCCATATTTGAATAGTAATGTTCTTTGTTGTGTGTCATTATGTAGAGCAGACTCAACAATTTCCAATTGATGTTATTTTAGATATTCTCGAAAGCCTAAAATCTTCAGTAAAGAAAACAGTACTGTTAAAGAAAGTAGGAGAAGAAGATATAGAAACACTAGAAAACTATCAAGGCATCTTAATGAAAGCAAATTTACAGGGTATATCAGGAATATTAAGGATCTCAATTTTTGGTACAAGTTTAGTTATCTTTTAAGAGACCTGTTCATATCATTCTTTGCTATTTGTATATTCTATGTTAATTGGTTTTTTATTTGCTGTGCTAGTATTTGATCTGACAGAGATTGGATTCTTTACTACATTTCTGTATTAGTATTGGGAATGATTATGAATTGGTATGGTTGTTCTAGTGACTTTGTTTTTGCCAGCGATATTAGTTGGTTATATCAGTTTTTGCAATTGCTTTTCTTGTATTTATTACACTACTTACTTCATTACCTTTGGTTTCCAATATGCGTTTGTGCGTTTGTTATATTTGTTATCGTAAACAATTAATATTGTTGTAATAATTAATTTGATAATAAGACTTTTACAATCTTTGTGTGTGCAATGTTTATTAAATACTTTAGAATGATTTGTATGTTATGGTTTTATTAAACATGAAATAGTCCTTTCATTATCATTAATGACTAGATGATGGGTTAAACTAATTACCCTTTTTTTTAGACTGTTGTCTTCTATCTTTACATATTGAATCTCATTACATTTATTTTGCATTGTATAAGTTATAGTCTTTTTCTTTAGGTATGTAATATATTACTTTGTTTGATGTACATAATGGTTAAAACAGAATCAAATTTTAATATCTGTTAATAGAAATGTACAACCGCACAAAAGGCTCGAAGTTTTGTCTAATTAGCACTAATTTAATAGGAGTTCCCTTTCTCAAAATGGACGTGGAATTACTAGCTGTAGGCAATGTTCCATTGGGACTAGTGTCCTCATCTTTAATTATTGGAACTGGAGAAAGTGTTGAGGTACGTACGTAGAAAGAGAGAGGACAATACTAGGATGATCCTGAAGAACGACAACTCGTTTATTTAAGGTGTAGGATCTAGTTGTAGTTTTATTGACCACACCTACTCGTGATGGCCGTCCTTTCAGGATGATCTTCTACTACTAGTCAGTACATCGTGATAATTGAGAAACTAAACTATTAAACACAGATTAGTATTTTCCAAAATCTTTGAATGTTCTTTTTATTATGAGTCCAGTCTGTTGGATCATTTAGTTGATTTATGTTATATATCATACATAGACATTCTCACCAAAACAAGATGTCTTGATTTCTGTCTGTCCCCAGTGGTCGACTCATTGCTTTTGTGAAATCAATTCAGAGCCAATTTTGTATCTTCCGAGGGTAAATTTAAAACCTTTAAAGTAATTATTAAATATGTTTATTTTATTTATAGATGCTCCTAATTTGGATGAAGGTATTTTTCCCAAATTATCAGAACACATTTCAAGGATTGATTCATGTATTAAGAGACCCATCACAACCAAGGTAGTGATTATTACACTGTTAATTTGATTGCTGTTTGTTTACATCTCTTTTAGACCATCAGCTACTTCTTGTGTAGTCATTCCAGTATCATTACAATTAAAGTAAGTTACTCTAAAGGACACAATAGTACATTATATATATTATATTGTATAGGTGTCTAATATATCTCAGATATCCAGTGTAGTAATGATTGGATTTAATGATGGGCTCTATTGGTGCATATTCCAAGGTAACATATAATTATGTACTTTGATCTATCAGTGAATTATTTATAATTTCCCCTCTTTACTTTAATTCTTATTTCTCCCTTGCTCCCTACTTGTCCCCCCTAGACTGGTAAACGAATCTTTTGTCAGCAACTTTACACTGACTCTTTGATGAAATTGTCTGTTATGTCTTAACCTTTTACATATGGTAGAAACCTCCCATCAATTCATCCAGTAGGGATTAGATTTTAATGATTGTATGGTTCTCTCTCTCTCTCTCTCTCTCTCTTCTGTCTCTCTGTCTCTGTCTCTGTCTTGTCTCTCTCTCTTTCTCTCTCTCTGTCTCTGTCTGTCTCTCTCTGTCTCTCTCTCTCTGTCTCTCTCTCTCTCTCTCTCTCTCCCTCCCATTTAGAGCAGTCTCATAGTGTTAATGAAAGGAGGTGTAGTATGTATTATAGATGGTAAAGTCTATCTGAAGTTATAGAACACAATGTCATTAAATTCAATGAAGGTTAGATGACACAATAGAAAATTCCTTTCACAAAAAGAAAAATATTCTCAAAGCATTATCCTTTAAAATTAACCTGATGTATGTGAATAATTAACTGTTGTTTGTGACCCTAGTACTCTATTGTACTATATTGCATTCATCATATCAAATGATGTGATGAATGCAAAGAATATATATATATATATTATATATATATATATATAGATATACTTAACAAGCATAATTTTTTGAAATGTACAAGTTTTTTTGTTGTTTTTCTAATAGTTTTGGCCGGTTCAAGTTGGAGGACAAGTGGCTGCCTTTTCTGTTGGAAAGAACTGTCATCTTCTTTACTCTACTCAGTGTGTGTTTGGTAAAGACAGTCTTATCAAAGAATGGGGACAGTATGTCCATCACTGGAAGATACTGCTCTCTTGTTTTGTCCTGATGGCAGACTAATGACATTTAAGTACCCTTCCCAGCATTGATCAAGTAAGAGTAGATTATCATATAAGGGATTTTAAAAAAAGTTATTTGAAGTTAGTGTGTTGATCAATTATTTTATTTTTACTAGGAGGAGGTAGCCCTATATCTCATGACTCTCATTTATTAATGAAACTGGACCATACTATTAACACAGGTAACTAGTTAATTTATCATTATATTGTATGGACTGCAACACTGGCATATTGTAGATGTTTATAAAGTTATTGCATATGCATAAAACAGTCACATTGATGAAAAACAATACATATTACATTATAGCTTTTTGTCTGTAATTAAAACTAAAATTGAAATTGTATTGTCATGTGATACTTCTTATTTTCATAGCTTTTATCAATTTTTGAGTATTTAAAGTTCTCACATAATGTTAGAACTATCAAAATAACCTTTATCTAGTCATAACTTTGTTATTTTATCTATTTGACAGGTGATGTTGGGTTAGTTCAAGAGTAGCAATGAATGTGAAATCATCTCAAGCATGCAGGAGGTATATGAACATTAAACAGAAGATATGTACTGTTTTGATAGACATCTGTTTAGTATAATATTCTGTTCTATAATATCTTATTATCATGTAAATATTTTCTTCTCATTATCTTTTGTTGTGTTATCAGATCATTGCAGTAAATATTTGACAATTAAATTGATTGAAGTAATGTTTTGAATTCTCCTTGTTATTGTGTGTAGGTGGTCAGTACTTACTGGATCATTGTAATGATACTGAATATGCTGAATTGCTGATATCATCTCTAGAGATTTGGTAATGAAAGTACTGAACACTGATGTGTATAGGAGTATCTCTAAACCAACTTGTGAGTATAGTAATCACTACATTACAATAATAATGGAATATCATTTACAATTTGAATTGTCTTTTTAAATTATTGTATAAATTTTGACAAGGATTTTTAAATTGGTGAAGAAGGTCATTATCTTGTTAGATTCTCCTTATTCTTAAAAGCATTTTTAAAGGACTTTCCCAAAATATACTTACCAAGATTATTTTTGTTATTTGACATAAAAAGATGTTTTAAGATGTTTTTTTATTAAATTAACTACTATTATTATTTGATAGGCACTGTACCTGAAGATCTTCATAAACACTTTATAATTGTAAGATATCTTTGTCAGTTTTTACTTTCACATTGAGGATGCAAGACTCTCTTATTGTCAAGAAACCACACCCACTTCAACAAATAAATATGAAGAGTTAATTGTAATGTACTATAGTAATAGAGTTTTCATGTATGGACTGGTCTATTGTTTTAAATGCAAATTAAGTAAATGAAGTGTTATAGGGAATATTTTTAGTTTTGTATTTCCAATGTCAGTTTCATAATACTAGTAGCTATATATTTTAAGTGAAGTAGGTCAGTAATAATGTTCTAGTTAAGAACAAAGTGTCTTTTATCATTGAAGTTACATGTCATTGTTAACTACTACTGAATTACATGGAGCAAGTAAGTGTAACTTTGTGCTAAAGAGTAATGTGAAATGATGATTATTGTAACATACTTTATTGTATACATAATAAGATAAAATTGAACATCGTTAATACTCTCTGGCATATTATTTGTGTTCTTTTGTTGTATACAAGAATATTTATAAGCCAGAATACTGAGTAAAGCTTTTTCCATACTCTTATTAACCTTATGGTTTCTTTTATAGTGTAGATACCAGAATGTATATTAAGTTTATCTGTTCATGTAAAAAACCTTTTCCACACTCCTTATAACCATTGTGTTTATAACAATGACTAACAAAGTGACCATGAGTGGTAAAATCTTTCTCAAACTCAATATAACATCCAATTTAGATACAAGAATGTGTAATGAGATCTTAATTTTGTATAGAATCATTTTCCATAATAACACAATATACATAAGTTATTGATAAGGACAGAAGCCAAGTAGTAGTCTTGTTTCTAATTGCTCTCAATTACCTAAACCTTTTCTCTTTTTAAGCAAGTCTGGAGACAAGACTACATTGACTTTAATGAATGAGTTAAAAGATGTTTAAACACATTTAACATACTAACAACAATCTTTCCTTTATAGTTGTTAACTGAGCTCTAAACCTCACTCCAACCTCTTCTGAACACATTGAACAATTGTTTGAACTTATATTTCCAGACTTATGAACCTGTCAAACAGTAACACAGGAAATAAACCTATCAGATTTGACTTGGATGTTTTGATTACCTGAGTACCGGATATTGATTGTTTGCAGGGGGGTTCTCTGATATGACAGATTCTATCCAATTTAAATTGTCAGTGATGGATGATGTTGCTGAAATTAACTCCTTTTAACATTAAAGCAAGTACACAAGTCCGTCTTCACCCAGATCTCAACTCTTCAACTTGTTCTGGCAACTTTCATCTTCTTGTGGTGTTTTTTGTACAAATACATCTACATATACTGCGCACAATGTAGCTTGTACAGACATAATTTATATGGAATATGCTCTACCAAACAAATTTTCCCAAAACATTTTTTCTTAAATTGATTAGACATACAATTCCTAATTTTAAAATAACAATTAGGACATTGTACTGTTGTTCTTTTTTTGTTAATATTAATTTTTTTTCATAAAATGGTTAGTTTGCAATCTGTTAATTTAAGTGCAAGTAAGACAAAGATAAAGGAAAGTTTTAAATCAATGGTTTGCATGGGTTTGGAGATGTTTATCACAGATTGTCATCTCAGTTAGCATCTAACATGTGATATCAGGTCTCTGAAATTTACTCCACATGTTCCAGCTATTCAGCTGACTACTATGACCATTTTGCTATGTAGTTCCTTTGTTATCAGTTTTTTATATGGCTGCTATGGGCATTGTTGGGCATGTTTCAGTTTTATATAGCAACTATGGGCTTGTTTTTATTCGGATGCTATTTCCGGTTTTTATTTAGATTTGCACATGCCATGCCGACAATTCTAGTTCATTTTGACCATGCGCACTGGGGGAGTGTGTGTATAGGTGTATCTGTATATTGTGATATGTGTCATTTCTTAGTTTAATCTATTGTTGTATGTGACTTTTAAGAGTACCAAATAAAATCAAATTATATCAAGTAACCAAGTTTCTATATATCAATAATGAATATTTTTAATTTGGTTTGTGAGTGATTGAGTTCGGTATTTAAGAAAATGTCTTTAATAGTTTTACGAATTCTCTGTTTTAAAACATAGTAATATATTTCCCTTATAGTAGCAGTACTATTTTTATAATTATAATCTTGTTATAATGAAGCTGGTTTAGTTTGGCCAAATGTAGCTATGTTTCATTTATATGACACAATGAATATATCTCAGGTTATATACCTGATGGGAATGGTTTATCAATTTATCTTCTGAGCATACTCTGTTTCTATTATGGTACATTATTCTAACTACCAAATCGTGTACTAATCAATTAAGGTAATTATAATATAAGGACTAATCATTTTAATTATTTAGTAGAAAATAAATAAACTAGAAAACATAGAACATACACAAAAGTAAGATGTCTCAATGTCCACAATACTGTTATTAAGTAACCAATAAGCTACAAGCATATCTTTTTAAAGATTAACCTGATCTGTGTTTTTAAGTCAGTATACTATCAATAATGATAAGTGCTGTTGCAGTTTAATAAAGTTCGCTCTGTATCACAGAAATTCTTCATTTATGTATATTTAAGTACTACACTAGTTACTGATGACCTGAAGTTTCAAATTGTAACCTGCCATTATTGGCATGATGGTACTATTAAACTTCAGTCTATTATTAGTGACTAATAGTAAAGTCGGAAGCTCCACTTTTTATAATCTCACTCAAGAGTATAGTTTTTGACTTTTATGTACTTCTGGTGAGTGGATTGATAGACAGTATTTTTTTCTTAACCACTCAATTGTTGGTCTCATCACCTTTACTGAACAGTTTTTGATGACTACTCTTTTATCTAACAGAAATTGTAAAGGAGAGAGACTATAGGGAATATACGGAAGCCGCAGACATCAACAGAGGGACTTTATATCAAACCTTATCATTCTATAAATTTGCTGTGGTAAGTTTAATCATATTCATTAGTTACTAGGTGATGAGATTAGATTAAAATCCATCCCTCTAAAGTGGTACAACATGAGGCATACCCATATAGTATTACTGTAATGCTACCATATTATTAGTATAGTATTAGTACCAATAGTTTTACCATAGTTTTACATTAGTGTTACCATAGTTGTTACATTAGTGTTACATTACACTGTAAAAATGATTGGTTGATTTGAACCATTATTTGGTTTATACAGGTTGCAATTACAAACTTATTTTTGCTAGAAAAGTAAGCATAATACTGTTTTCATTACTAATGTCCTATGTTTATGTAGCTACATAACCAATAATTTCATAGTACATTAGTAATCAAAGTAGTATTTAAGGTTACTTTTTACATATGCAACCCACATAACCATGTATTGGTTAAATTAACTAATCAATTTTTTACAGTGTAGTGTTACCATAGTTTTACATTAGTGTTACTATAGTGATATTGTAGGGTTCATAATGTTGTCTATTTTAAGTTTTTATATAATATTGTCTTATTGCATGTTTATTATAGGTGACTACCAACTTTGGTCCGAACTTTCACTATCCACCTGTAAGCCCAGTAAGTTTATATGATAAGACACTTCATAATCTTGGTTGGGGACTTAACATTTTACACTATAACTTTGTTATATCATGGTTTCTTTTATAATCTATGATTATATCAATGTAGGTAGTACTTGTTAATTAGGTATATTTTAAAAGAAACAAAGTCCCCATACTAAATTATAGTATTTTGTAAAATTGGTTAGAATTCTGAAACCAAGTGAACTATGCAACTTTAGAAGCCCAAAAGCTTCAATATAAAACTAGAATGTACATGAGGAAAGGCTTTATTAGACTCATTGTATTAACATTATTTACATGTACATGTGACTAAGAAAAGGTGAAGAATAACTAAGAAATATCAATCACCTCTTTTGACTAATCAGATAATTTGGTTATTTCTTTCCACTTATATAACCTCCTTGCTGTTTTAAAGCAAACGTCATTGTGTTAGTGTGTGTGTGTGTGTGTGTGTGTGGTGTGCGTGCACAATCCAATTATGAGTCTCTTTTATTTCGAATTAGATATCAGATATTGCTGATCATTTAAGTGTTCGACAACAGACCATGTCTGAAATGTTGTTCCACGTTGAGTCTAAAGTTCTCAGTAGAACTACTGCACATATCCTTCAAACTATAAGTTAAGTCAACAGTTATCTTGACAGAACAACTTACTGGTTAATAATCCAATTATATATCTATTTTGTCTATTACAAATGAGATATAATCTTGTACTGAAGGAACATAAGCATTACTTCAATGAACAATTTGTTATCTCTTTGATTTTCATTTCTCACTAACTAATAACAGGACTGGGTCATTCTAAAATAATTTACAATCTAGATTTACTTCCGACTTGTAGTATTTTGGCGTATTGTCTTACCACAATGTATCTATATCAACTATATTATTATTATATAATAATGTTAAGACAGCTGTAGTTTTTTGTATGTATTAATTGTTTCCACTCCCTTATTAATATTGGTATTTTTTGCTAATGCATCAAAAGAGTCTACCAATATGGTCACATAAGAGGTTTAAGACCTTTCCCAAAAAGAAGCCTTATATAAATCTTTATTTTATTAATAGTGTTATTTTATTTATAGATGCTCCTAATTTAGATGAAAAGTATTTTTTCAAACAATCAGAACCATTTTTAAGGATTAATAAGAGAAACATCACAACTAAAGTGATGATTATTAGGCTGTTTAATTTTGTTGCTAATTGATGTTCATTACATCTCTATAGACCATCAACTACTGCTTGTATAGTCATTCCAGATTATTACAATTAAAGTAAGTTACTCTAAAGGACACAATAGTACATTATATATATTATATTGTATAGGTCTAATATATCTCAGATATCTAGTGTAGTAATGATTGGATTTAATGATGGCTCTATTGGTGCATATTCCAAGGTAAACATATAATTATCTACTTTGATCTGTCAGTGAACTTTTTAAAACCACCCTCCTCTCTTTTATTTTCTCCTTTCTTCCTCCTGTCTAGACTGGTAACAAATCCTGTCAGCAACTGACTCTGTGACAAACTATATCTGTTATGTCTCAATCTCCTACATATGATAGAACCTCTAATCTCTCTCTCTCTCTTTTCTCTCTAATTACTGTATAAACTATATATTGTTACTATGGGAGACTTGTATCACATTATGTTTTTTGTTGTTGGACACCTTGTATTTTATCCTGTGTCATTTCACACTACATCTGTTTAATTACTAACATTTATAAAGTGATCAATAAAGGCAAAAGAATTATAATTTCTTCTTCAGGAAGTAACTACCACACAATGGACTAAATTATCACTAAATGAATAATTTCCAATTTTGAAACTTATTTCAAAACCTGGTAATCTCAGACTTGCATCACTGACATGCACTATATCTGTAATCAGTATTGAAAGTTGTGATACCATAATGTTTCTATGCTGTATGATATAATTTTTAACACATGTAGTTTGAGCTCAGAATTGTATATCATTTATTAAACCAAACTTATTAATTATTCCAATAGCATGTCTTACAATCCAACAGCTCTTAAGTAATTAGAAGTACTTGAAGCGTTCAATAGTTCAAGGGATGTTCCTATATAAGAGAATAAAACCAGTAGTCTACACCTTGCTTGTGGTTTATTATCACTACCACCTACTAATTTTATTAAGTTATAGTGGATAATTTGTATAAATAAGGTACTTGAAGGATGTTTATAGATTGTTCAGCAAGCAGTCTCTCCTGAAGATTCTATAAGTTGATCTTGTTGTATAAGAAGTAGAAGAGGATCTAGTTGTAATAATGGCTATTAGTATCAAAAAGAAAACAATCCAAGCATTATCATACTTTGTTGGAGCTGCTGCTTGCTGCTATTCAAGAAGATATTACAGCAGAGTCTAGTCTTAAAATGTTGTTTGCTGTTGCCTTTCCACATGTTCGTGTGATGAATTGATGTCTATGTTTTCGAATGTGACTGCTGTCAGAATTTATGTCGGGATAATCACGTGTTTATTATTAAAAACATGTGAGGAAAGCACAGAGTCTTGGCGTGAAAGGTATATATAACAGTCTCAAAAACATTTACACTGACACCCTATTGGGTCAACTGTTAAAGAATTTTGTGTCTGGGATTATTATATCCTTTTTGGCTTTGTTCACAAAAAGTTTGTACTACTTATTAAAAATAAGGTTGCTGGAAATGATAGTTATGACTATTGGTTTAAGATTTTAGGAACCATCTTTAGTGGAATTGGTTTGCTTTTTCTCGTTTATTGATACAATTTTTCATGTTTACCATCGTCGTTTTAAGACTTGGAAGGAGTGGAAACAATGGAGGAAAGATAATTTAAATAATGATAGTTCTTGTTGTTTAAGGTGCTTATGTTGTAAAAGAAAAGACCAAAGAGACAGCCTCACTGCTGAAGAAGATAGCATGATGGAAAAAACCACAGTAGAAGACGAAGAAAATGAGTAGGTCACCCGATCCAGTTCATTGTTGCAGAGATATGTGCATGTGTTTGTCCAAGATCAATTACTACATTAATTGATGTTTTTCGTGTGTTTTTTGCAGAGACGCTGTTTTATTAAACCTTATTCTGTCAGTCTTTGAACTTTGCACTGAGCTGGTTATTAATAATAATGACCTTCATATGATAAAGGTCACTACATGGTTTGGGTTTATCTTTAGTTTTTTTTTCAACACTTTGTTTCAACTACATAGCTCGGGTTTTCATCTTGCCAGGGACAATTTATTCAGTAGCAAAAATTCGTGGCAAAGAAAGCATATTTAAAGGAGCAATGTTTCAGATAATGTTTGTTCTCTATAGCTATGGGCTTATGGCACTACATATATGTATGATTGTTGCTATTGGGCGTATGTACTACAATGAATATAATGAAGATATAAAGCGGTGACAACACCAATGACTATAATAATGTTTTATCTGTTGAACCACACTACTTTCCCCCCCAACTGTTAATATTAACTACAGTCCTAGTGGTCAAATGTGGTATGTTATAGTATGTGGCTATGTAGCACCAATATTTGGAATAGTAATGTTCTTTGTTGTGTGTCATTATTGGACTCAACAATTTCCAATTTGATGTTTATTTTAGATATTCTCGAAAGCCTAAAATCTTCAGTAAAGAAAACAGTACTGTTAAAGAAAGTAGGAAAGAATATATAGAAACAGTAGAAAAACTATCAAGGCATCTTAATGAAATCAAATTTGCAGACTATCAGGATATTAAGGATCTCAATTTTTTGGTACAAGTTTGGTTATCCTTTTAAGAGACCTGTTCATATCATTCTTTGCTATTTTTATATTGCTATGTTAGTTGGGTTTTTTATTTGCTGTGCTATTATTGGATCTGACAATGCTTGTGATCCTTACTACATTTTTGTTTTAGTATTTGGATTGATAGTGAATTGGTATATGTTTCTAGTGACTTTATTTTGGCCAGCGGTATTAGTTGTTATTTTAGCTATTATTGCAGCATCTTGGTTGCTATATCAGTTGCAATTGCTTTACTTGTACTTTTTATACTACTATATATTAGGTACTTGGGGTCAATAGACAAATTGTGTGACCTATAGTGACTTTTACATTTTGTGTGCAATGTTTATTAAATACTTTAGAATGATTTTGTATATTATGTTTTTCATTAAACACGAAAATAGTCCTTTCATTGTCATTAATGACTGGATGATGGTTTAAACTAATTATCTTTTATAAGACTGTTGGTCTACTGTCTTTACACTTTGAATCTCATTACATTATTTTGCATTGCATTGCATAAATTATAGTTTTTTGTTACATATGTAATACATAACTATTATGTTACATAATGGATTAAAAACAGAATCAGCCATAATCTGTAGAAATGTACAGCCACACAAAGTCTGCGTAGTTTGTCTAATTAACACCTAATTTAGTAAGAATTCCCCGTTCTCAAAATGGACATGAATTATTGGCTGCAGGTTCCATTGGACTAGTGTCCTCGTCTTTAATTATTAGACCAGAGAAAGTGTTGAGGTACGTACGTAGAAAGAGAGAGTACAATACTAAGGTGATCCTGAAAGAACGCACCTCGTTTATTTAAGGTCTAGTATCTAGTGTATAATATGTCAGTTTATTGACCACACCTACTCGTGATGGCCAGAATGCTATACAGTACATCAGATAAACACAAATAAGATTTCCAAACTTTTGAATGTTTCCTTTTATTATGAGTCTCCTGTTGTTTTCTTTACTTGTTAATTTATGATATACTTAAAAGTAGAACAGATTATGTGGAAACACTAGAAATAGAAAGCTATTAAAACATCTTTTTGGATACTATCAGGATATTAGAATCTTAATTTTTGGTACAAGTTTAGTTATCCTTTTTAAGAGACCTGTTCATATCATTCTTTGCTATTTGTATATTGCTATTGTAGTTGGTTTTTTGTTTGCTGTGCTATTATTGGATCTGGCAGAGATTGGATCCTTTACTACATTTATGTATTAGTATTTGGATTGATAGTGAATTTGGTATTTTTTTTTGGTGACTTTATTTTCGCTTGTGATACTTGGTTTGTATATTAGGGTAAGGGACCTTAAATTGACTTTCTACTTTTTTGTGTGGAATGTTTATTAAATACTTTAGAATGATTTTGTATGTTATGGTTTTCATTAAACATGAAAACAAACATAGTTTCTATTGCCCATGGGCATAATTTTTTTTTCATTTTTGAGTTCATTTATTAATTAAGTTAAAGTAATCATCTCCAAACAAAGTGACTATAAATTATGTTGCTAGCATATTAATTAAGGTCTTACTGTTGAAAGATTCATAAAGTTTTAGATAGCTACGTAATTATAATCTTATTTTACTCGTCTTAGATATATCCCTATGTTATTGCTAGATATAGCCCCTTTTATTTCTCATCATTGGACTGGGATAGTTAACTTGTTTTAACCATACTATTTTAATTGTTTTGCCCTTTGTGTGTATTTATGCCCTTTAAATATAAGTTGTGCAATTAGTGAATTTTATACAGAAACAAAAACCAATCTATCCTCTTTTCCACTCCTCTTAATTGATAGTTGGGTATACATGTGTTGGTTTCAATTAAGGCCTATATTTAATATATTGTGTACATGAAGTTCATACAACCTTTTTTAAATAACCTAACTTATATTTAACTGTATCTAAGGGAATGGCTTTGACCCTATCCCCCTGTGTTTTATATAAGAACAAACCATAACTACACCTATGGGGTTACTCCCTATATTAATAATTGGTATATGTATGGTGGTAGTATGTAGTAAGAAAGCTGTATATAGTATCAAAATTGTATATAAAGATTATAGAAGTAGTTATGTAATGCAAATACTTTAGTATATTCATCTTACATCTCTCTCGTTGCTAATGCCTCAAAAAGAGTCAACAAATATGGTCACATAGAGGTTTAAAGGACATTTCCTAAAAATGAAGCCTTATATCAAATCTTTAACCAATTGTTTTTGTATGTTAATAATACCATTGCTATCTTAAAAAGTGTAGCAAGCCTTTAAAAAGACATAATACTGAGTTATAGTCCATAAACAGATTTATGCGTCTGTATCTTACATTATATTGTCTTTGATTTATAGAGAGACTTTAGAATGGTTTGTGACTTATCATCACATTCCCTTCATGCAATATCTAGACTGGTAAGCTTGTTAAAAGACTAGGTTTTTTCCAACAATATAAAATAGATTTTAAAATAAATCATTTAATAGTGTCCACAAAGACCAATCAACTTTAATTTGGTCAATGTTCCCGCTTTGGCAACACTTCTCATAAGTTAAATGATCTTTCAAATTTCTCATTATTTCATACATTAATATAACAGTTAATTGAAATGTTCATTTTCTTAAACCTAGCAGACATATTTTGTTACTTGTTATCTGTCTTGGTGTTCTGATCACTTGTCGGTGTATATATCTTTCTGTTATTGGCTGCAAAGATATTTCTATTTACCCTTACGTATATTTTTGTAATTATTAATTATATATTTATATAAGTATATGCATTTTGAAGCTGTCCCCAATATGACAAATGTATATCTCTTTATTTTCATCAAACTTCCATTGAGACTAGGTATCCTCATCTTTAATTATTGGACCCAGGAAAAAGTGGTTTGTTGTACGTAAATCAGAGTATATTCCAGTACTAAGGTTGATCCTGAAAAAAATTTCCCAACGCTCATTACCATCATTGCCTTAAGGGGTATGATCTAATGTATAGTGGTCAGTTATTGACCAACAACCTACTCGTTACGGCCGTACTCTAAGGAGATCCCAACTACGAATTCATTGCAGCAATGATAATTGAGGAAACCCTAAAACAATAAACACAGATAAGTTTCCAACATCTTGAAGGTTCTTTTGGTTATGCATTCCCTGGTTTTTTTTGTTTCTTTACTTTTTACCTACCTCTATCGTAGTTTAACAGTCTGAACACTTTACAAATATGGAAACTAGTCTGGTGACAACTATAAAAATTATTGGGCCAATCAAATCATGTTCAAGTATATTTTGTACATGTATATATGATATATGAGGCAATGTAATGGTCTCTCAAATTGTCATAAGCGCACAAATTAATCTTCTAATTTTTATTAGTGTCTCAAACTTTACTAGTAATGTGGATCTTATCACTTCATCAAAGGCTACTTGATAATTGTTTCAATTAAATTATTATCTAGGGTATTGATATTTTAGAATCAAAAACCTTAAGATTAAAGTTTACCATATTTTTGTCCTGTAATTTGTTGTCCTAAGGATGATTTAAATATCTAATTAGTTTGTCCAAAAAGCATCCATAAACTACTCCTTAATAGGAGTTTACTGTATTTAATAAAGAATACCGGATTTGATATATTGGTATTGTAAATGTATTAATATTCATTATAACTAACACTCTATAAATTAGAACATGATTAGACAATCAGACCAGGCACCTATTCATATGAGAATGGATAATTTACTACTTGTTATAATTAGTCTACAGAACATTCTAGAACATTTTCATGATATGATATATATAATACTTTTGTTAGTTTTTGTGTTGTTGTTGATCAAGCCCGTTTTGTTACATTGGCGCAGTGGGTAGGATTTCGTATTATAGATGGCCAAAACCAAAACCTATTATTTTACCTGATACTCCTCTGGTACTCTAAAAAACTCCAGCTGGGATCAATGGATGTTTCATTTTAACCACTGTGTGCAGAGGGTCAATGGTTGGGAAGTTGCTACGAAGCTTTCTTTCTTGAAAGTTTGATTAACAGGTCAGCTCAAACAGGTTTCAAAGGAATATCTGAAGAAGAGACAAGTCAGTTTGATAATGCTGTGGTAGCGTTGGACAGCCCGATTTGAGCCTGATAGTAAGCGTGAGCTATATCTAGCTGAGTTTTCCAACAAGGAAAAGATACTATCTCTGAAAAATTAGGCTCATTATGCTGAAGATCTTCTGCCGACTTTCCACCAAGGCTTACCGATTTGTGTTCTAAAGCCACAGAGCAAAATTGCTCTTACCCAGTTCATCTTCTAGTATTACAGACAGTCAAAATTTCACTTCACCTGTTAAACAGAAAGCATCCGAATGAACTGGATGAAGCAGTAACTGCTACAATGCAGTTAGAATCAAGACATTTTTACCTCTCGTTGTAAATATGAAGTTGGAAGGCCTCTCGGTTTAGTTGCTGTCACTCACAAACTTAGTGATGAGAAAATTAATGTTGTTAATTGAGCAGTATCTGATAAGATTATAAGCTAGAAGAAAAAATGAACAATTCTCGTCCTCGACGACAACAGCACAAAGCTCACCATCTGGATTAATAATTTGTTTTAATGTCAGTAACCAGAACATTTTGCACGGGGCTGTGCTTGCACTCGGTATGCAAGACAAAAGCCATTCCAGGGAAATGCGAAACCCTCATCCAGTGAAGGGTCCATGGGCTGAGGGTGATGTTATGACCCAAACTCAAGTACTTTACACATATCACCCTAAATCCTGCTGTTACATATCATATCCTGTACAAATTAATGTTACCACCATGCTCTTTCCTAGTTTGATAAGGAGCTGCAGTAAACTCTCATAAAACATCTACGTGGACCCGGTGTAAACTGTCAGGACAACCCCCGCCAGATTTAATACCATTGAATCAGCAACGTCTAGTAGGTGTTGACAGATGTCCACCGTCAGGTCAAAGGATCTGTTTCAGTTCAGTTGAATTTTGGGGGACGCAGCTTTCTACTTCTGTCATAGTTGTAAAGGTCTTACAGGAAGAGGTATATTGGGACTAGACTTCCTTCAAACAACACCAATGTATTATCAATTGTGGACAACACATGTTACAATTCTCGGGAGAAACTTAGCAGTTACCGTTGGACTTTGCTACGCAAACCATCACAAGGTCCTACACCAGCAACTGCAGTTTTAAGGAGACCATTATTGGTCCCAGCTCATTCTGAACTGGAAAACCCTAGCAGTGTTCCAATTTGTCAATCATGCAGGACATGGCTAATAGAAAATCAGCGTCTTGTCAGAAAATGGACTCAAACATCATCGTTGCTAAGAGCAATAGTCATTCCTGACAATCATATCATAGTTAGACTCATCAACCCAACTAATACCCGCTACAATTTACAAAAAAAACACCAAAATAGCTTCATTAAGTCTGTTGACTGATGATGATCAACTTGTATCTGTTGTTGGGGACAGCACAGACTCCAACAATTCCAAAAATAAAAGAAAGACTTTATTATGGGGAAACAGCACAAAAATCAGAGAGTTTGACAGATATTCAAAACAGAACAGCTGTATCAGGTTCTTTTAATATATGCTGATGTTTTTCCTGAAAATGATAGCGATTTAGGTCGTACTGGAGTTATAAAGCATACTATCAATACAGGGAAGTGCACCTCCCATCAGACAATCACCTAGAAGAGTTTCCAAAACATTTTTTTCTTATCATTAATGACTGGATGATTATTTAAACTAATACTCTTTTATAAGGACTGTTGTCTACTGTCTTACATATTAAATCTCAATACATTAGTTTTGCATTGGATAAGTTATAGTCATTTTTTCTTTAGGTATGTAATATATTACTTTGATGTTACATAATGGGTTTAAAACAGAATCCGTCATAATCAAATTTAATATCTGTTAATAGAAATGTACAAACCGCACAAAGGCTCGAAGTTTTGTCTAATTAACACTAATTTAATAGGAGTTCCCCTTTCTCAAAATGGACGTGGAATTACTAGCTGTAGGCAATGTTCCATTGGGACTAGTGTCCTCATCTTTAATTATTGGACCAGAGAAAGTGTTGGGTACGTACGTAGAAAGAGAGAGGAGAATACTAGGATGATCCTGAAAGAACGACAACTCGTTAATTTAAGGTCTAGGATCTAGTGTAGTTTATTGACCACACCTACTCGTGATGGTCGTCCTTTCAGGATGATCCTACTACTAGTCAGTACATCTTGATAATTGAGAAACTACAAAACTATTTAAAACACAGATAAGATTGACAAAATCTTGAATGTTTCTTTTATTATGAGTCCCTTGTAGTTTTCTTTACTTGTTAATTTATGAGGATCTTAATTTATGATAATCTTAATATTAAAGTTTATTACTATTTTGTCCTGAAGAATCATTAATTGTTGTCCTAAGGGTGATTTAAATATCTAATTATTGCCAAAGGAATGTCATTAAATTACTCCTTAATGGGAGTTTTACTGTTATTAATAAGAATACCTGATTGCTATCATACTGACAGGTCATTACTTCTGTAGCATGATATCAGCCTTTTGCAATGACTCCTGCCATTGCTAGTCTCATATAACCATTCGTTTCATGGACTATGAGAGGGGCTAATTACACAAAACCCTTTAAATTTTTATTATGATTTGTTATAGTCTAGATCAATTTGATGATAAGAGGCGCTCTGAACAATGATGATATACAGAAATCTAAACTTTGTAAAGGGAAACTATATTATTTAAAAAATAGTATTTTAGTTAGAAATATAATATAGTTGTTATTTGCTAACTGATCTATCTCATTCAAGTTTATTAAAGTTTACTTGAACTTATTTAGATCTTTAAGTTGATTTATGTTATATATTATGTGTAGACTTTCTCACCAAACAAGATGTCTTGATTTCTGTCTGTCCCAGTGGTCGACTCATTGCTTTTGTGAATCAATTTAGAGCCAATTTTGTATCTTCTGAGGGTAAATTTTAAAACCTTTAAAAGTAATTATTAATATTGTTATTTTATTTATAGATGCTCCTAATTTAGATGAAGGTATTTTCCAGATTATCAGAACACATTTCAAGGATTGATACATGTATTAAGAGAACCATCACAACCTAAGTAATGATTATTACACTGTTAATTTGATTGCTGTTCCGTTTACATCTCTTTTAGACCATCAGCTACTGCTTGTGTAGTCATTCCAGTATCATTACAATTAAAGTAAGTTACTCTAAAGGACACAATAGTACATTATATATATTATATTGTATAGTTAATATATCTCAAATATCTAGTGTAGTAATGATTGGATTTAATGATGGCTCTATTGGTGCATATTCCAAGGTAAACATATAACTACTTTATCTATCAGTGAATTATTTTATAATTTCCCTTCTTTACTTTAATTTCTCCCTTCCTTCCTCCTTGTCTAGACTGGTAAACGAAATCTTTTGTCAGCAACTTTACACTGACTCTGTGATGAAATTATCTGTTATGTCCCAACCTTTTACATATGGTAGAACCTCCCATCTTCATCCATAGGGATTTGATTTTAATGATTGTATGGTGCTCTCTCTCCTCTCTCTCCTCTCTCTCTCTCTCTCTCTCTCTCTCTCTCTCTCTCTCCTCTCGATTCTCTCTCTCTCTCTCTCTCTCTCTCTCTCTTCTCTCTTCTCTCTCGCTCTCTCTCTCTCTCTCTCTCTCTCTCTCTCTCTTCTCTCTCCTCTCTCTCTCTCTCTCTCTCTCTCTCTCTCTCTTTCTCTCTCTCTCTCTCCCTCCCTCCCTCCCATTTAGAGCAGTCTCATAGTGTTAATGAAAGGAGGTGTAGTATGTATTATAGATGGTAATGGTCTATCTGAAGTTATAGAACACAATGTCATTAAATTCAATGAAGGTTAGATGACACAATTCATCCACTTACTATACACTTATTAATGTAATGTTTCTCAATGTAATTACTATATTATATACAGATAGATTGATGATGATACTGAACCAAATGTTATTTTGAAGTATAAAAAGTTTAACTTGGAACAACAGAGTGTTATTAATGATGTTGCCCTTATTGGTAAGTCTATATTTACTATTTAAAGTATATGTTTGTGTTATTGTAGTAAATATGTTGTACATGATAGAAGTTTCTCCAACTCATGTTAGGTCCATCAACTGTATCATCATTTGACTATTTGAGGGAAGCTTGTGGTTAGGTGGCCATGATACAGCATACGATCTGGTCCCCTCTCCTGAAGCAAGACTGATTGTTGTTGGAGAACAACACATGATTGCTCTCTTTAGAGTTAATAAGGTAACTCAGTAGCTTCCTGAGATGCTGACCTAAACTCTTAACACAGAAATTAGAATCATGACTTTGTAACTAATCTAATTTTTACTTATGACAAATTTATATTGTTCTGTTGTTCTGTGATAGGATGCTGGTACCATAAAGTGTACTGAAGTAGTACATGAAATGGCATCACGTTATTGACTAGTGCTGTTCTAGGAAAGTTATCTCAGGCATCAGGATGGTTTGGTTGGGGAGGAGGGAAGAGTAGCGTTGTCCAGACACCAACTAAAACCACCTGAAGAAAAACAACAACGCACTCTAAATTTATCAATGAGGTATACATATTGTACACTATAAAATGCATTTGATGCTTATGGTAACTTTTTTCTTATTTCATCTCTTTCTCTCTCTCATATCTCACAGTACTAATATACCTGATATTAGACGACACAGGTGAACAGTATAGTGGTATCTCCAATTGGTAATTTAGCTGCCTTAGTAGATGGTTTTGGACGAGTATTATTACTAGATACTGTTAGTCTAGTTATAAGAAGAATGTGGAAAGGTACACAAACTGTACAGAACAGTTGACTATGTGTTAGCATATATAATAATACTTACCATTACTGTATTTATGAGGTACTCATTATTGTTTTTTATTTTATCTTTTCTATTATATTTGTAGGATATCGTGAAGCTCAGTGGTGGTTGGTAGTTGTGTCTGATCCTTCAGAGTCACAGAGTAGAGCGCAATGTCTGTGCATCTATTTACCTAGAAGAGGAATACTGGAAGTATGTAGAATTAACAATATAGCTACATTTCTATAATCATAAAGTTATGAGCTCTTGCTTATTTTCAAGATATAGCTATTTAAGGTATTGTAAACATTTACTTGATTAAAGTATAGAAAATCCTTTGCAAAAAAGACAAATATTCTCAAAGCATTATCTTTAAAATTAACCTGCTGTATAGAATAATTAACTACTGTTGTGACCGTAGTACTCTATTGTACTATATTGCATTCATCATATCAAATGATGTGATGAATGCAAGAATATATATAATATAGCATATATAGATATATATATATATATATATATATACTTAACAAGCATAATTTTTTGAAATGTACAAGTTTTTATTGTTATTCTAATAGTTTTGGCCAGTTCAAGTTGGAGGACGAGTGGCTGCCTTTTCTGTTGGAAAGAACTGTCATCTTCTTTACTCTACTCAGTGTGTGTTTGGTAAAGACAGTCTTATCAAAGAAATGGGGACAGTATGTCCATCACTGGGAGATACTGCTCTTTATTTGTCTCGATGGCAGACTAATGACATTTAAAGTACCTTTTCCAGCATTGATCAAGTAAGAGTAATATTAATGTAGTATATTTCTAAGGGATTTTTAAAAAATTTATTTGAAGTTAGTGTGTTGATCATATATTTATTTTTACTAGGAGGAGTAGCCCTATATCTATGACTCTCATTTATTAATGAAACTGGACCAAGTATTAACACAGGTAACTAGTTAATTTATCATTATATTGTATAGACTGCAACACTGGCATATTGTAGATGTTTATAAACTTATTGCATATGCATAAAAACAGTCACATTAATGAAAACAATACATATTACAATTATAGCTTTTGTCTGTAATTAAAACTAAAATTGAAATTGGTAATTGTCATGTGATACTTTTAGTTTCAATATCTTTATCAATTTTTGAGTATTTAAAGTTCTCACATAATGTTAGAACTATCAAAATAACCTTTATGTAGTCATAAACTTTGTTATTTTATCTATTGACTACAGGTGGTGTTGGGTTAGTTCAAGAAGTAGCAATGAATGTGAAATCATCTCAAGCAATGAAGGAGGTATATGAACATTAAACAGAAGATATGTACTGTTTTGATAGACATCTGTTTAGTATAATATTCTGTTCTATAATTCTTATTATCATGTATATTTTTCTTAATATCTTTTTTTGTTGTGTTATCAGATCAATCAATATTGCAGTAAATATTTGACAATTAAATTGAAGTAATGTTTTGAATTATCCTTGTTATTGTGTGTAGGTGGTCAGATACTTACTGGATCATTATAATGATACTGAATATGCTGATATCATCTCTAGAGATTTGATAATGAAAGTACTGAACACTGCTGTGTATAGGAGTATCTCAATCCAACTTGTGAGTAGAGTTAATCACTACATTACAATATAATGGAATATCATTTACAATTTGAATTGTCCTTTTTAATTATGTATAATAGTCAAAAATTTGACAAAGATTTTTTAAATTTATGAAGTCATTGTCTTGTTAGATTCTCCTTGTTCTTAAAAGCACTTTTAAAGGAATTTTCCACTATATTTACCAAGATTATTTGTGTTATTGACATAAAAAGATGTTTTAAGATGTTTTTTTTTATTAAATTAACTACTATTATTATTTGATAGGCACCTGTACCTGAAGATCTTCATAAACACTTTATAATTGTAAGATATCTTTGTCAGTTTTACTTTCACATTGAGGATGCAAGACTCTCTTTGTCAAGAAACCACACCCACTTCAACAAAATAAATTTGAAGAGGTAGTTGTAATGTACTATAGTAAAAAGTTTCATGTAATGGACTGGTCTTTGATTTATGCAAATTAAGTGAAATGAAGTGTTTAAGGGAATATATTTAGTTTTGTATATTCCAATGTCAGTTTCATAATACTAGTAAAACTATATATATAAGTGAAATAGGTCAAGTAATAATGTTCTAGTTAAGAACAAAGTGTCTTTTATCATTGAAGTTACATGTCATTGTTAAACTACTACTGAAATTACATGGAGCAAGTAAGTGTAACTTTTGCCAAGAGTAATATGAAGTGATGATATTGTAATGTACTTTATTGTATACATAATAGGATAAAAATGGAACATCGTTAATACTCTATGGCCTATTATTTGTGTTCTTTTGTTGTATACAAGAATATTTAGATAAACCAGATATTGAGGTAAAGCTTTTTTCACACTCTTTATTAACTTATGGTTCTTTATAGTGTAGATACCAGAATATATAATTAAGTTCTCTGTTTATGTAAAAACTTTTCCACACTCTTTATAAACAATTGTGGTTATAACAATGTCTAACAAAGTGACCAGAAGTGGTAAAATCTTCAATATGAAATCAATTAAGATACAAGAATGTGTAATGAGATCTTCTTTTGTATAGAATCATTTCCATAATAACACAATATGCATGATTATTGATAAGAACATGAGCAAAAGTAGTAGTCTTGTTTCTAATGCTCTCAATTACCTAAACTTTTCTTTTTTAAGCTAGTCCGTAGACAAGACTACATTACTTTAAATGAAATGAGTTAAAGATGTTTAACATATTTGGTACTAATAGCATTCTTTTCCTTTTATAGTTGTAACGAGCTCTGTATCTCACCTCAACCTCTTCTGAACGCATTGCACAATTGTTGAACTTATATTTCCAGATTATGAACTGTCAAACGAGTAACACAGGAATAAAACCTATCAGACTTGATTGGATGTTTTGATACCAGAGTACCTGATATTGATTGTTTGCTCTCTGATATGACAGAATCTATCCAATTTAAATGTCAGTAGATGTTGCTGAATTAACTCCTGTTAACATTAAACCCAAGTACACCAGAGTCTTTTCAACTTGATCTGGCAACTTTTCATCTTTGGTGAGTTGTACTATTTTTTATAATTATAACCTTGAAGTATAGTTTAATTTGACCAAATGTACCTATGTCTCATTTGGGACCACAATGAATATAACTTAGGTTTATATGCCTACTATGGGCATGTTTTATTTACCTAGCATTTATCTTCTGAGCATGCTCTGTTTCTATCATATGCATTTAATCTTTCTAATCACCAAATATACTAATAATTAAGGTAATTATAATATAATGATTAAATCCTCTAACATTTAGTAGAAAGGAATAAACTAAAAATTGAACACACCATTAAAAGTAAGACTCTCAAATGTCCAAAGTACTGTTATTAAGTAACTATTAAGCACATACATAATTTAAAGATTAACTGATCTGTGTTTTAAGTCAGTGCACTATCAATAATGATAATGGCGTTCTAGTTAATAGAAATTTGTTCTGTTTCTCCAAACACAACAAATCCATGATTTATATATTAATTATAAGTACTACACTAGTTACTGGTGACCTGAAGTTTCAAATTGTTAAGCACAACCTGCCATTATAAGCAGTACTAGTATATTAAGCTTCAGTTCATTATTAGTGACTGATATATAAGTCAAGCTCTTTTATAATCTCACTCAAGAATATAGTTTGAACTTTATATACATCTGGTGAGTAGATTGAAAGGACTTTGTTTTTCCTATCTACTCAATTGTTGATTCATCGCTTTTACTGACTGCTGTTTATCTAACAGAAATTGTAAAAAGAGAGACTAATAGGAATAATTATGTATTCTTGCTTCTCTTTATCTTGACAAAGAATAAATCTTCATTCTTCATAGCAACAGAGCAGTTTCTTTTATTGATTAAATCCACTTAAAAATAACATCATTTTCAAAATGTTTAATTCAGCAATTGCTATTGTTAGTATTCTAGTTTAAATGAAGTAAACAGGGTTTTTTGGTGTCAGAAATATTCACAGACAGTCTAGTATTATTTAGTACAGGATGGTTCCCCAGCCGTCAAACAAACCAAGTAAACTACCTTGCCCAGTAAACAGGTTGACCTTATCTCTATATGCATATACTTTAATTCTTAATGTTGAGGTTTGGAGGATGGATTATATTAAAAACATAGTAACCTGGGACCTATCCCATTGTCTTTTGTACTTAGCTTTATCAGGATTGTTATGCTAGCTGTTTACATTACTAAGTCTTAAAACATTGGTGTATAATCACAATGTATTGTTGTGTTGCAGAACTTTTGAAGACATAAAAAAATATGATGAGCCAGTAGGAAACGATCTGACCTTGGGCATGGCCCAGTTGGGACAATCTGGACATTAGGGCAAGGCCCAGTGGGACAGTCTGAATCCAGGGATGCTACTTTATGTTTAAATGTTTATGATACAGGGTAGGGATTAGTACTAAAATAATTCTTATTGTCCCACTTGGCTTTAGTAAATACGTGTATTGGTGCAATGTCAGTAGATAGATTAATTAGTGCAATGAAATAGTTGAACCTCAATATAGAATGCATGCATTGTTGATTAATTTAAAATCACCATGATTAAAAATACAATTGTAAATATCAATCTTAAAGTTAGAATGGATATGTCAGTTTAATACAAAGAATGTAAAACAAAAATTGTATAGGGGGATGACTGTTTCATCATCCTTACAAAATAGTACCGGCAGAACAATCTTAAGAATTTCTAAAGAAACCTCATCAACATGGACAGATTCCAACTTATTTTGGGCTAAGATATTGTTCTATGTCAATATGTTTAAATGGATAATATGGACTTCCCTGCATAGGCATGCTACCTCATACCTGATTGTTGTCCTAAAGCTTATGCAGAACTAATTATATTGTACATGTACTAATGGTGTTACTAAGATTTGTAGCATTAGCTGATAGATCACTCCTTTAATTATGTATTGTAAACAAACATGACATGAGTGATATTTGTTATATCAAATTTAGAATGTAATTCTTAGAATTCCTTGAAGCAAGCATATTAGATAAAGGGGGTGTGACTTCATTTCTTATTCTATTAAAAGAACTGATTTGTTTCTAATCTAACAATTTAGTAGCACAATTTAATGAAGTAAGATGGCTGATTCAAAAATTCTTCTATTGAGCCTGCCCCTGTGTCTGTAACAGAGCAAACAATTACAACCTCATACCAACTATATTGTGGAAGAACAACAAACATGTTATGACCGAAAATGTCACTTTAGAAGTAAAAGCAAAAGAACATACAGTTGAAATCACAGCTATTGGTATTGAAAAAGCATCAGATGAACAAAGCGAGTATATGCTGTTAAAGGAGTGAAGCAATAGCACAAAGACAAGAAGTTGAAATCATCACAAAGACAGAAACAAGTGAAGGTGAAACAATTGAACACTTGTTTTTAATAAGACTCATGGTTGGTGTGAGAGCAATATTTGAAATGGAAACATACACAATATCACAACATGATATAGAAGGAGTTACTCCAGTTGTACCGTCCCTTCACTTTTGAAAAATTGCTCGACTGCTGTTGTACTGCATATTCTTGTAAATGGCATGTTATCCTTTCAAAAAGCATCTCACAAAATCACAAGGATCAAAAAGGAAGAAGATAAAGATCTTTATACCTAAAACAGAGTCTATTAGACGAGCACTGATTCTAGTGTAAAAGAAATTGTTGTAGGCTCTATTAACATCTTCAGTATTACTGCTTTTGGCTCAACTGTCGAGAGGTTCTGTGTATGGAGGGTTTTTGTGTACATTGCTGTTCTTCTCAATTTCTTTGGGGTCTATTAAAGACAACATGAAGAAAAGATCTTGATGATGACTGTCTTTAGACTTTTTAAGACCGTATTTGGTGCAATTGGTATGGTTTTTCAATGTTTGATCGCTTTTACCATGTATAATGCGATCTAAATAATGCAAAGATGGAAAGACTGAGACAAAGGGAGAGAGGAAAAGAAAAAATAATCAGGAAAATAGTCATCTACGGGAACTTCCAGATATCAAGAAAGAAAATGCAAAAAGCCAGTATCTGCTAACTGTTGAAGGACCAATGCAATGTTTGCCAGAAGCCTTGCCATTGCTTTGAGTGGTGTATTTGGAGTTTAATTCCACGTATTCTTAGGG
>NW_024533382.1:0-69978 GCF_016097555.1 Gigantopelta aegis
GAAAAGGACCAACATGGGTCTAAATTGTGACCAAAATCCTTCTTTTTGTGTTTTGTGCTTCTTGGAAGGGGTGCGGGGAAAGGGGGCTACAGGGCCCCCCCTTTGAGTGTAAAGAGAGGTCAAAGGAGACGAATTAAGAGAGATATTTGGGAATACATGGGTGAACTGACAGTGTGATGTAGAAGTAATCATTATTTGCTTTGTTTATGTTGTAGTTAGTAATAGACATTGATTTTTATAAGTCTTTAATGAATAATGATGGATAAATGGAACGAATGAATCAATTATGGTGAAAGATGAATGGACGAATGAATGAATGGATTGGTGAATGAATGACAACTGATCAAACTAACCAATAGAATTTGATGCTACAATCTTGAGCATTAAACACAAAGTTGATTTGTTCTTGGTTGAAATTACAATTTGCAAACTTTCCAGAACATCCTTGTACATGAGATGCATGGATTATAAATGACTTGAAAGATGGTCTCCTATACAAGAAGTTCTCTACACAAATGAGCAACTCGTCTTGTTACTAACCACTCTATCTAGGGGAAAGAAAGTGATCAGAATCTAAAAGAACCATGATTACCTTCCATTTCTGTGAACTTCTGGCTGATGAAACTTGATGTAAGTTTATAATAGGATCTGTTTGGACTACATGATCTCTTTAGTAATTTCCGCTAGCTCATTGGCATCAAGAATAAAAGAATCTGTAAGTTTTAATCTCAAGTCACAGAGAGAATTGTCTTCACTTGTTACATGTGATAATGGACACCCTCACAGTAATAAATAAAGAATCATTGTTAGTGTTATCCTTGGCATATATAGATTATGTAGTGTACACATAACATTGATAGTAATCCTTTGTTAATATTCAAAATGCTTTATTAGATAAAAAAATTATTCAAATAAAATGAATTTACTTAAGCAAAGGAATTCTGGCCATCCTTAATTATCTTCTGTTCTGCATTATCTTCAAGGGTATGTTTTAGTGTGTAACTTAAATGTAGAATAAAAGGTTTGGTTTACATAGAGACTGGAACATGACTATTTCTGATGAAGGGATATAACAGGTCTAGGTCAATCATCTCATCTTGATTATCTGTGTCATCTGTTTGGGTAAATGTCTTGGATAGGACTTTGTAAATGGAAGTAATTCGAGGACTCTCTATCATCATGTATAATAGTTACTAAAAGAAATGAATGGATAGATGGAGGAATGAATGGACTAATGAATTAATGATGACAGACAGACATCTCACTTGTTACACGTGATAACAGACAACCTGCACATATAAATAAAGAGATCATTGTTAGTGTTATCCTTGGCATATATAGTATGTAGTGTGCCCTAACCATTTATATGTAAATCTTCAAAATGGATCTATTAGATATAAAAATTATTCGATATAAGAATTTACTTAAGCAGAAGGTATTCTGCCATCTTTAATTATCTTCTGTTCTGCATTACTTCAAGGAGTTATGTTTTTAATGTGTAACTTAAATGTAGAAATAAAGGTGTGGTTTACATGGTACTGACAATGACTATTTCTGATGGTATAATAACTGTTCTAGGTCTATCACCTCATCTTATTATCTGTGTCATCTAGTTTGAGGAATGTCTTGGAGTAGGACTTTGTATAAGTAGAAGTAATTCGAGGACTCTCTATCATCGTGTAATAGTTGACTAAACGGAAATGAATGGATAGATGGAGGAATAAATGGACTAATGATTAATGAGTGAACAGACAACATCTCCACTTCTTTCCTCATTATGTATTTTTTGTGTGATGTTCCAAGTGCTAAAGTAGCTGCCCACACCGTCAAATTATTGATTACTATTTCCTGGTAGAAAATGATATAATATTTTCTTTACTTCACTTTCTCTTCGTTGACATCCTTCTTCTTAAACTCAATCAACCAATGCAGCCGACATCACTAACAGATGAAGTTTGTTTCTGGTCTCTGATCTTTCAAGAAGTTGTGACCTAATTTTCTGTGTTTGGTCCTACAAATTTGGGATGTTGCATATTGCTATTAGCATGTAGTAACATTCCATAAACAATATCTGTAGTCCAAATTTCAGTCCTTTTTCAATTGTATTCGGGGGGCAGAAATCACCATGTGGATATAGGTGCCATTGAAAGCAAATAACTATAGCATTATTTATCACCAAGAGCCATAATATATGGGTGTGCCACTGTCTGATCATTTGTTTAAACACTTGTTGAATAAATATTCAGGTGGAGGGGCTGAACTCCACTATATGCTCTTTCGCCAAGGAGGTTGTTAGATTAGTTACCTAGTAACCTTGGAAAACAATAATTCCTGGTCTTTTATTGAGATTGCTGGTGGGCATAGTAAACATGGCATAAAAAAATGCGAAGAAGTTTTACACATATGTTAAATTGTATGAATAATATTTTTAACTTTCAGAACTAATTTAGAATTTATAATTCACTACTATTTCCTTCTATATCAATTACTCATCTATCACTAAAATTAATGATGTTTGAGCTTTCATTAGTAATTATTCTTAAGCCACACTCATACAAATATTTCGAAATAAAATTTAAACATACTCAATTTAAATTTTTTATAAATTCACGATGTTTATAATGGTACCTACTTTTTGAATTATCATTATTTTTAGTCATTGAGAGCTTTTATTGTTAGTCAATATTGTTTTTCCTAACCTCTATAAATGCTGACGAAAGTGGTATGCTTTCACTTGAGACTTGGAGTCGATGATGAGTGTTACACTGACTAGTTTTCCTGTATTAGCTTTCAATAGTTGCATTACAGTTGTAGTCTAAGTGAAGACAGATAAAGAAAGAAATAGAGTAGGTTTGAACGCACAGAATATTTTATTCAAAAACTTGTTGGCCGCATATCAACAGATGGATCGACAGAAGAAAGGAAAATGGTTAAATAAATAAATGGCCTGTTGATGTATTGAAGAGGTGAATGGATGCAATGGCAAGAGAGGGGGACGGTATTCCTGGTTTACCTTATAAGGGCCCAATAGGTTTTTCTACAACAAGTATTGAAGATCCGGCAGTCAAGAAACAGTCCTGATATTGGCTCCACCCACAATATCCTACCAACCCCTTGCTAAAATAAACATAATTTTTTTTGATTCAAATTTTGAATGGACAAATAGCAAAAATAAATTATGTGTTAATGGTTTGCTAGGTAACAACGACCTTTATTATTATTAATGATCATTCAAGCAGTTGTGAATATAAAATTAATAATAATTGTGACATCTAGTCTGATGGTAAAGTCGACTGATGAGCCCTGAAGTTTTTGATGTCTCTAACCAATCGATAAGAACGTCAAATGAACTGCACCACCAGTGAACAGGTAAAGTCAATAAAGGTCCCGTCTATAAAGAATGATGATGATGATTACTAAATGATAATAGTGGATGAATGGATTAATAACGGATGTAGGATAATGAATAGAAACTAGATGGATAGCTTCCGAAGGGACATTAACCACTCAAAGGTGGACATATTTGATGGATGGGACACCATACACTCAAGTTGAGAATCTAGGGAACAAAGGGACTGTCAAATTGATTATATTTTTCAGTAGATACTTACCAGTACTCCTAGTACTTATAAAAAACCCTTAAACATATTAATAACTGGTCGTCCGTTTTGGGGTAGCTGAGGATAAAAAGCCTTTACCCATCTAAGCATTAAATTACAAACATCAATACAACTATTAATGGCAAAGGCATCTAAAGTTTTGAGTAATTTGAAGAGCTGTTTTTTAACTGTTGTATGGCCATTGTATCATGACACAATTAGAGCAAAGACAAAGACAGAAAGACAAAAGAGGAGTAAATAAAAATGATGGAGGATGAGGGTGAAAATTGCACAAAAAAATGGCACAAAGAGAATAATTAGTTTTGGAGATAGTTTAGTTTATCAATGTTTGGGTTGAGGTTTATCAGTTTGATGGAAATGTCACAAATGGTGTGACCAAAACACTCAGATTTAATAATTTCACTTTGATTTCCCAAATTCCCCTACCCCACTTATCAGAAACAAAGGGGACAAAAGGGACAAATATATCATTAGATCATTTAAGAGAACAAAACAATATTTGCAAACACATTAATAAAACTATTCATTAGTAAACCATTAGAATCCATTGTTCACCTTCTTCCAAAGTTACATCATCCATCCATTGATTATTGAAGTCCCATCCCCTGCATTCATTGTTTATTTACCCCACCCTCCATTCATTAAAATATACCTGGTTTTTGTGAATACTTCTCTATTAATTAATGATTTATTACAAGCAATAGTAGACTATCATTCTTTGAAATTACCAGAAACATCTAAATAGAAAAAAAGATCAAACATTTTTGTTTACATAATTTAAAAATTATAATAATACTCATAATCGAAAAAACATTCATAGTTCATGTGAGCAAAAAAAGTTAGTATCCACATAAGAGGGCAGCACCTTATACCAACCAAATAAATTTCTTTAAACTGGTATAATGGAATAGAAAGTAAAAAGCTACTTAAAAGAGTGTCAGTTAACTTAGGCCGTACTATTGCTCATGCTCCCATTTGCCAATTAATGGGGGACCCTACCCGTGAGGATCAGGTTTTGCGAAGAGTATTTTTTGTGTTATGTTCTTTGTGAAGGATAAGGGGAAAAAGTGGGAGCAGGGCTCGCGCCTGTTGATGTTCAATTAAGAGAGGTAAGGGAGACAGAATTAAAGGATTTTGGGAATGCATGGGTGAAACGGACAGGTGAGGAGAAGTAACAATTTGTTTGTTTATTTGTTTTTAGTTTAAACTGCTTTTTTAAAGTGCTGTAATGATGGAGAAGGATAAATGACGAAATGAACGGAGGGAAGAAAGATGAATGGCCCGAAGGGAAAATGGAATAGAAGAATGACAAGGCTGAACAAACCTAACCAATAGAATTGATGCATACAATTTGAGCATTAAACCAAAGTTGATTTGTTTGGTTAAATTCCAATTTGCAAATTTCCCAGAACATTTCCTTTAATGTAAATTTTTTAACTTTCTTAGTATTTTCTAAGCCACCCTATAATAAATTTCAAAATAAAATTTAAAACACCAATTATTAAAACTTTTTATAAAATTACTAGGTTTATAATGAATTATTTTGAATTTATTTTTTTTAGTCAATTGATGTTTATGGAGTAATAATTTTTTTTTTCCTTCTATAAATCGAGAAAGTGTATGCTTAACTTGAGACTTGGATGTGTAAGTTTTTAAACTGACTAGTTTTCCCTTTATAGCTTTCAAAAATTTTGCATTACGTTTTGAGTTAAAAGGGTGAAGAAGATAGAAAGAAATAGAGTAGGTTTGAACCACAGAATATTTTTAAAAACTTTTGGCCCAATACAAAGAAGGATCACAGAAAAAGGAAAATGAAAAAATTTAAATGGCCTGTTGAGATTGAAGAGGTGAATGGATGCATCAAGAAGGGGGAGGTTCTGGTTTACCTTATAAGGGCCAATTTTTTCTACAACAAGTATTGAAGACCGAGGTCCAAGAACAGTCTGATATTGGCTCCACCCACAATATCAACCAACCTTTAAATAAACATAATTTTTTGATTTCAAATTTTGAATGGCCAAAAGCAAAAAATAAATTATGGGTTAATGGTTGTAGGTAACAAAACCTTTAATATTATTAATTGATCATTTTCAAGCATTTGGAATATAAATTAATATAATGTGACATCTTTGCGATGTAAAGGACTATGGGGCCCTGAAGTTTTTGAGTCTAACAAGATAAGAACTTTCAAATGAAATGCACCACCAGTGAAAGGTAAGTCAATAAAGGCCCGTATAAAGAATGAATGAATGATTATTAAATAAATATAAATGGGTGGGATGAATGATTAATAAGATTGGATAATAATAGAAAAGATGGATAATTTTGGAAGGGGACATTAAACCCCCAGTGGAATATTCCATTAAATTAATTTTTTGATTGGTGGGTACACCTAACCACCCTTAATTAGAATCTAAAAAGGACTGTCAATTGATATATTTTTTATAGATAACTTACCAAACTCCTAGTAAACTTTATAAAAAACCATCTGAATACAACTTATTACTTTCAATGGTGGGTGGGGATAGATGAAAAGGCCTATAAGTTCTACCATAATAGTGAAGCTTTAAAGACCCCTTCATTACATTTTTGTCTGAGAACAAAAGGATCCTTATGAAAGATAAATAAACAACCCCCTATTTTTGTTTCCAAAAGATTGTTTAAATGAAATAGGATACTATAGACTAATACAACACTTTAAATATATTCCTTTTGTTATTTTTGGACCATAAAAAAGTGGAAAAAGCTTTTTTGAAAAGTAAAAAAATGGCTTCTGAAATTTCAAAAAAAAAGGTTTGATAATCTATTCTGGTCTTTTTTCCTTAGACTATATGGGTTGAACAAATAACAACCTGTAATTTAGTACATCACATTAAATTAATATTTTACGCTATCAAAGGGACAAAGATGGGGGTTTAAAAATTTTGTCAATTTTTTTTTTTAAAAATGGCAATTTTCCTTTAAAAAACCCAACATCCTTTTTTTCTTCCATTTATTTTCCAAACTTTTTATTGTATGTACTTAATTTTGGAAATACTTCAAAAATCTTAAACCATTTAATAAACTTTTTTTCACAAACCAAATACGTTAAAATAGCCAAGAAGGTAAATTATTTTAGACTTTGTGGTCGGGTAATTTCCAAAAAGTCCCTTTGTAAAGCCATTCGAAGTTTTACCAAAAAACAACATTTTTAACCATACAAAATTGGTAAATATAATTTTGTATTATGTACTTTGTTGTTATTTCTTCCGCTTTTTCATTCCTTTTGCTTAAAAACTAGGGTTTTTTATGTTCTAATTTCAAGAAGAGTTACTTAAACTTAGCATAATTAATTTGAATTAATAATAAAAAATTCAAATTGTTTAATTTAAAGTATTATAAAGGTGAATTGTTTAGTGTAATTACTACCTCTGACATTTGGAAATTTACCTTCAAAAGTTATCATCTAATTAAAAATACCTAACCTTTTAAACAAATTAAACAAAAATATAACATTAATTTTGTTCAAAGATTAAATTTGATGTTCTAAAAATTTACAAAATTTTTTAAAATTTAAAGGGTTTAAGAAAGGGAAGCACAGGTTTTCCCTCTGTTTTTAATAAAATTACCTCTCGATATCCAAAAAAGGGAAAAGGGTATTTGAATTGTAGAAAAAGAAGTTGAAGGAAAGGAAAAGGGAAAGCTTAAAAACTTTGTTTTAAATTTTCAATTTGAAATATAAATAAGGGTCTTTCTACTTTCCCATAACCACAATTACTTAAAGGTTTTTGCTTGTTAAAACAAGATATAATAGTTTTATGAGCCTAAAATCCTTTACATATTTCCCTTTTTTAAAATTAGGAGGGTTTTTTAAACGTTGCCAAAATGGTCAACATCTCGGTTTAGATTTTCATGGGTTGTCCTCCTTTCCATAAATCCCACTTCTGAATTAAAACCCTAAAAAAAAAGGGAAGAAAAGGAAAAGAGGAAGCAGAAAAGGAAAAACAAAAGAAAGAGGAAAAGATATTTATAAATATCTTTATTTTAATTCTGAAACCCTTTTAAAAAATTAGAAAAAGGAAGGTTCTTACCGTAAAAAGATTCAAAGCACCTTGTTTCCTGAGTTGTTACTTTAAAAAAGTTTTGGAAAAATAAGATTGATTTTGTTCAAAGAAAGGGGAAAAAAATAAAAATAAATTTTCCCTTTTCCTAAATTAATAAAAGATTTTTTTTTTATTAATCCCAAATTTCCCTCACACATTTTTATCCGGAATTATATTAACAAAATTTTGGTAAGTATGAAATTTTAAGGCATGGTCCAAAGATTCCATCCCAGTTAAGTTGTAACCCATTTTGATTCAAGATGTTGCGAAATAACCAAATTTTTTTTCCATTCCCTATTCAAACTGGAAGACAAAGTGACAAGTTTATTGTGTATAGTAATAATCCCTGGCCCTCCCAATAATACTAAAGCGGAAATAGCTTCCCAGTGACAACGAGCTACTATGTATAAATATTCTTGGTTAACTCTCTTACCTGCCATGGCCAATCAATCCTATAAAAATGTGTTTGAGGAACAAATGAACTATGTGTTCTTAGCAACAGCTAATAACAGAACTATACCTCTTCATGCATTGCACTCTCTTCAGATTCTTTCCATGATGTTAGTGGTACATGGAGAAATGTCTGTGACTATACCTGGAATAAATTTTTAGTAGGATCATCTGGGTCTTGGCTCTCAAGCCATTGGATGTGGCCACACCCTATTAATAAGTACAAATGAGAAGTGTTGTCAGTAGTTCCAGGTGAGAGTTTATCAGCAGGTAAGAAAGAATAGATGTTTGTAACAAAATATTTGTGTATGTATATGTCAAAAAGTTTCTATATGTACATGTCACAGAACTAGGTTGTATCTAGGAATAATGTGGTATGAGTAACAAAACGTTTGTGTATGAATATGTCAAAAGGTTTATATATGGACATGTCACAGAACTAGGTTTATTACCATAAATTAAAATAAAGGAAGTTACAAGTGTGTCTGAATATACATGTTATAGGACTTACAAGAGGTTGGGATATCTAGTTGTAATACTGTGATAGGATTACCAAAAGGTGTATGTATGTAAATGGATTAACAAAGGATAAGCCACATACATGATATGTTGATCACAAGAGTTATAAACACTTGCTTTATATAACACAACAATAAATAGTATAAGGTCACTGAACACAACAAAGACTTGGATCATTAGATAATGCAATGATTACTTTCTATATGATATGATGGTACAATATAAGACCAAAAGTGACAAGACATCTAAAACTATGTAAAGTGTCTATCATAAAAATGCATGATAGAAAATATTAATATATTAATTTTGTAAGGTTACTTTTAAAAGTTGGTCTCAAAGCCACAATTATTAATACATACAGGACTTGTACTATACTAGTTTTTTAGTCGACATGTATTACACCAAAATATTACAATAAGGTTGTGAACATGTTCTAAAATTAGACTATTTGTCCCACAGAGTTCATGTACTTAGCAAGGGAGGCTCCACTATAATTATAGTTAACAAGATGACTTCTCATTAGCTAGGCTGTGGTTATAAGCTACAACCAAGAAGAAAGCTAGCCTGCTATATCAAAAACTGCTGGTATGAGTAAACTTCATATTCTATCGAACTGCTTATATATTCAGGCTTCAAATCTGGTTCTTATTATGAAATACAGCTACTTGGCTTGTCAGCTAGCTGCAAGGAACTTCTAACTAAAAGCTCCATGCTTATTGTCAGCTATAGCATTCTACTCACACAAAAACCTATCTGGGAGAGATTTGCATTAACCATTTTAGTTGTGTTTAGGACAGAAAATCCTCTCTACTCTGAATACATCTAATCAATATAACAGCTTTCTGTACACACTACCCCGTATTGGTGCTACACTCCATAAGCCAATGGATACTGACTTAAACTGAGGTAGAACTAAACTTGATCATATACTATAGAATTAGGCAGCCTCAACAGATCCAGTCATAAGAAAGTAGCTAGAAGAGGCTATAAGTATGTGAAACAACAGCAACTGTCTGGGCCAAACAAAGCTATAAAATATCTAAATTAGGCTTCCAATATACACATTGTGTATGTTTACTCTGACCTGAATACTTTCTGATTGTGATTTTTTGTCGCTGACTTGAGCTGTGATGTTTTTTGCATTAGAGGTGAACAAAATTGAGTACGTATTAGCTTAACTATAGACAGCACAAAACACGTTTGTGTTAGTTCATTTAAAACATATCTGTCTGCAGTAGCACCGGTTCAACAACTTAGTCATCTTTCAGAAATGAGTTAGTTTACCTAATGCATAGCTTTTTAGGACAGTGGGTTAGCAGAATTTATTGATTCTGGGCAATGCTCAGTTTACTAAAACTGGTGCCATTAAAGCAGCATGAGCATGCTCAGTTCTGAGGGGGGATAGCATGTTTTGGCAAGAGAGTAAAAATAAACTGATTGGCAAGCTATTCTATTGCGAGGCTCTTTTTTTGTCTGTAACAATGCAAATGCTGCATCCAGTGAGAACTAAGTCAGTTGCAGTACAACCTTCAATGAGGAAATGTTTCACAGATTTGTATGACAAAATAATTTAAACTAGGTATGGTAAAACTTCATGATGCATTGGCAGAGCAGAAATCTCTTCTGATAAATCGATGGAGACTTTTGAATTAGTAGATAGTCTGATTACACCCAGGGAGTGTTAATGAAGTGGGATTATATATAATTGACATAAATGCTCAATTTTGGAACTGCAAACACCTTAGAGATTAGATATGGATCTGTTAAATTACAGGTGCTCTAGATGAGGTTGACAACCTTTGAGGTCCTCAATTCAGCACACAATAAATATCTACCCATTGATATGGAAACATCCATCGGAACCCCATTAATGGTATGGGGCTCATGACACTCTAACTTTGGGAAGATGGTATAACAAACAGGATATCCTTGAAATGGATTAGTGTTGGGCATACTGGGTTCAGAAATTGAAAAACTGTTGACATCATCAATGAAACATTAATTCACTCTCATCTCTCACCACTCCTGATGAATATATTATGTTACACTTATTGACTGAATTAACAATCAAAGTGATGTTAACAGAGGAGCAAAAAAAAGCTGTTATTCCTATGTGACAGACAAACTCATCATTAACATTTTCAATTTATTGATCTCTTTCACTTTCTTATCTTGTTCACATTTAGGTAAACATAATTCTAATAATAATTGTATCACCCCAACTACTCTCTATCAGCAGCTAATTAGTGCAATTCTGAGCTCCTCCCTCTCTTGACCACATTGTTGACCTAGAGTATTAAATGAGATGAATTATTGGGAATTAGAATGAATACACTGAAAGTAATGGTAGTATAGGAATGAGTAGGGACTGGATTGTTTTGGGCTGGATAAGGATCCAATGGTATGGGATTTGAGGGGGATTAATGTTTTACGGGACTGAGACTTGGAGCTATTCTTTATGGGAGTACAAAATCCGCATAAGGCTAACAGTACGAAAATTAAGAACGGATGGTATAGGAATAAGATGTGAATCAGACTAAACAATATTGTATTGAGAATGTACAGTATGGGAGTGAGACTGCATGTTATGAGATTAGAACATACAGTATGACGGGAATAAGACTGGACAGTATGGGA
The DNA here is from genome assembly GCF_016097555.1 of Gigantopelta aegis. Classification (NCBI taxonomy): domain Eukaryota; kingdom Metazoa; phylum Mollusca; class Gastropoda; order Neomphalida; family Peltospiridae; genus Gigantopelta; species Gigantopelta aegis. The sequence continues at coordinate 11,309 of NW_024533382.1, forward strand.
ATGAGACTAGGAATTAAATACCTGAAGATTTTCTGGCATTGCTATGGTTGTACAATTAAGAATGTGGGCGTATTCGAATTGCCACATGCGAGAAGCTGATGAGTAAGCTGTTAAAATCCTTAAAAGATTTCAAGGATATTTGGTCATAAAATAACAAACTTCAATTTATGAGAATCAGTCTCACCCATATACCTGAAGGCACGAGTATCACATCTTAACATAATTAATGGATCTTCGACAAGATTTTGATGGGTATAGGACCTACACATGTACAAAAGACATGAACATAAGTAAATACATGTTTATAATAATGACCAAATGGAGAGATATTATGGGTGTGGTAAATAATTTAGGTACCTTAAGATGAATTATTAGGGATTAGAATGAATACACCGAAAAGTAATGGTAGTATAGGAATGAGTAAGACTGGATTGTTTTGGAATAAGGAAATGGTATGGGATTGGAATTAATGTTATGGGACTGAGACTGGATGGTATGAGAGAGAGGCTACATAGTATGAAAATTAAGAACGGATGGTATAGGACCTATACATGTACAAAATACATGAAACATGTGTAAATATATTTTTATAATAATGAACCAAAATGGACAGATATTATGGGTGTGGTAAATAATTTAGGTACCTTGATGAAGTGCGTCTTCTTTTTATCCAGTCCTTTGAAGACAAAGGTATGGAAAATAGGAGATGATTAAACAAGTAGAGAAGAATCTGTAGTCTGATAAGCTTCCTGATTGTGAGTGTGTGTTTGAGAGAAAGATAATAATAGCAAGTCATTCCGTGCTTGGAGGCAATATAGTGTTGTCATAGCAACCGTACTGACCTGGTGAGTTGCTACATGTTGTAACAATCTCTTCACTGGTAATTGTAACAATATATTAGGACTATAAGCCTTGGGAGAGAGTGTACCACCAGCTGTACCATTAACAGTTCAGAACATCACTAGAACAAAAATACAAATTGTAAGGATTTTTATACATGTGTTTTGTCACTTCTATTAATTCATCCTTCTGTCTACATGTCCATCATCCATTATTTACCCATCCATCTACTTACATAGTTGTTTCAAAATTTCCGAGATATGTGTCCTGATAGAAATATAAATTTGAGATGAGATAACAAGTTTTGTCCAGTGGGTGTGGCTTTATTATCAAATACCTCTTCAGTTTGTAAAAGGGTCTGAATACGAAAAATATTAAATTATTTTCCACTTACTTTAAAACAAGTTACATTCATACCTGGACAACAGTCATGGTGGCAGTGTCCTTTAGAGTACTAGATGAGGAGAGACAGCCTGAACATACTCTTCAATAAGTGGTGGCAAGATGGGATGGAGTGGCTCAGTAACACAACATAATTGTTTGTATACCCAGTCATATACCCTACCAAAACTGAACAATGTTTTTTTTGCGTTTTTTTGTGCAAAAATTGCAATTAAATTTGAATTAATCACCACAAATATAATGGCATAAATTGCCAAAAATAACTAATTGCAATTAATTACACTTTTTAGCAACTTTTGCTATGTAGTTTTGTACATACTTTAGTAAACTTACGTTTGACGTTTTTATTTATATTATATTTCATATTATAGAAAAAAACTTTATAACATGAACATCTAGTCATGAGTGAGATTATTTGAAATGTCACAATGTACATTTTAGTGGCAAAATTCATAAAAAACATTTTTTAGTAATATCTTTAACAGGTAAAAAACTAATAACTTCTTTAGAAGATACAGGTAATATTCTGGAACAGTGGAGACGATCAAGAGAATCATTTGAGAGGTTAAAGTAATTGGATACACCAATTAACTCCTTTATGATAACAAATGTGACTGTTGAAACATGAACATAGTACAAAATTTTCCCAAATTTTGTGGTATCACTGTCAACATATTCAACAGTATAACTATTTCGGATGCTAACCCTGGAATACTCTGAAGAAAAAACACATTATTATCCTTCATTATATGTAAGAATTTCATGACTTCTTGCTTGCTTTTGATGGGTTGCAAACACAAAGCTTTTGTAACTCTACCAAGAACATAACAGTATTGTTGACCTGGTAGTTGATGACAAGCTAATCTGAAAGATTTTACTTATTTTAATACTTATTTTGTACATACCTTTTGTTTCCAGTTAATGTCTCTAACATTAATTGGACAGTCTTTAGTACACATGCTCCTTAAAGAAACAGCAGCTGGAATAACTTGAACCATCATGTGACTAAATGCTAGATAATGTTATAAAATTATGAGATTATACTTTAAGATTGCTGTTACTAACTTGTTCATTCATTTGGCGTGTGCAATGAAAAATAATTTACAGAAGATGATTATGTCCTTCAAATGAGAAACATTAATATGCCCACAGTGGACCCCAATTCCTCACACACATTGTCAGGTGACTAAGTAAATGGAGTTTCATTGTGGCTGAATTATCACCTATTAAAGAAAAGTTAATGAAAGCACAATGCATAATTCAATGTGAAACACACCATAAAGTTGTATGTACTTACTGCTCATAAAACCTTCCAAAAACAAATGGATATTATCTAAGTCTGATGTAATGTAATAGCAGTATATGCACTGAGGAAACTAACAATGCATAGTGACTTAAATATACTTGAGGAAGTGCATCACTCAATATGGAAATAGAGTAGAACAAAAGCCAGGAACATAGCTCAGAACCTGCATTTAAGTGGTATGTTACTTTTTTATCTACTACAATTATACCTTTCCATTTTTTAAATGCATGAAGCGACTTTGGAGTTCGACTTATCAATGTTAATCAATCACTGGCATTCTCTCCTCTATCTATGTATAATCTAAATTTATTTATACTGAACTCTCTCTAACTGAATGTTTGCTTTGAAAAGTTTGAACTATGTAGTAACCAAATTACTAACCTTGCATCTGATGCTATAAAGTTTTTCTTTAAAATTTGCCCCAAACCAAACAAATCAATGACAACACCAAGATCATCAATAGCAAAACCTATGGAAAGGTCAAAGGGTTTGTGTAAGCAAAACACACTTGCTCCTTTCACACCTTTTACCTATAAAAAGCTGAATTAAAGCAAAGTATGATTATGACATTTCTATACTTACAGAAGAATTCATAGCAATTGCCTTTTTCTCATTATCCAGCAAATTGATGTGATCATGTAGGCTCATCTTTCTTAGGCCAGTTACGGTGCAAATGATTAGTAGTCCTAAGTGATCCTTCTTGCTCACAGTGTGGACATCCATATGCACCATTATATTGCTTCATGTTCATCAATGCAGCTTGAGCTGAAAGGTCAACAGAACACAATACCAAAATTGCTTTTGAAATTACTAGGCTATCAGGAGAATTGATCTCAATTCCTAATTTGATTTCCTACTATAATTATTTCAGTTTGGCATTTATAGTCTTCACCTTTTTCATAAAGCTCATTAATGGACATAATTTAAAGGCATGATATATTTTGTCATGGTAGGCTTTGTCTTAGCGAACCACAATCCACCTAACATAATATTTCGTCTAGAAAATCTAAGAAAACATAACATTGAATATTAAAATGAAGTCACTATGTAAAGTACCTTTCAGTAGGAGGTAGTTCATTGATAACAAACCAAACAGGCCAAAGAGAAAACTTAGACGATTTGAAAATTGCTACCCCATCAGTATTGCACAAATGAGACACATTGGCTGGTGTTGATGACAACACAGCAAAATGTCTTTTATATTCATCATCATCATAAATGTCCCTGATGATGTCCCTAGTTCTCCCATTAAATCTTTAAGTAGTTTCCACACATGAAGATCTAAATATTATTGTTTATATAAGAAAAAACTAATGCAATACTAAAATAAGTACATATGCTAACACCATGATACTTATTTAAAACCTGAGGTTGAATGCTATAAATTTATCACTAAACCTTTATCTTAAGGTCATGAATGAAAACGTCATGTTAATCCTTTATTGTTTGTTATGGTTTTACCTTCAATCTTTCTTCTCAACTGTGGTTTCAATGGGATATGTAAAAAAATCATCAATGCTAGCAGAACATTCACTTGGACAAACTGTTTGTTTGGACAAATCTCCCATTAAATGCAATTGATAGCTATCTTTTACTTTTACAATACTCATTAAGACACAATTTGTATCTTGCATTGTTCTGTTTTCAATATACTAATTGTCATTGTAGTTTTGTTTCATTAGGCTGAAGATGGTAATGTACTCTTGTCATAGTGAACCTTGTACAGTGTTACATACTGACAGAGGATATGAGAGACAACATGAGTTAACAATTCAGGATTTCATTACAAATACAGTAAGTTAACAATTTAAAGAAGTTAACAATTCAGGATTACATTATGGGCACAGAAAGTTAGGAAAGATTTCATTATTACATGACAGACAAAGGAGGTTAACAATTCAGGATTATAATATGACAAACACAGGAGGTTAATGGTTAAAAATTACATGATTGTTAGACAGTGGAGGTTAACAAATTAATAATACATGATGGGCACTGAAAATTATTATAATTCAGGATTATATATATGAGAATTAACATTTGAAGATAACTTTTCAAGATTATAAGAGTGACAGAAAAGGTTACCAATTCAGGGAAAAACAAAAGACACAGAACTGAACTGCTAGATATGGTAGATGAACCTAGTTGCCTGACAAACTGCGATGTATTGCCTGAAAAAACGTTATATAACTTGACACCTGTGTAGATTGCTAGATGAAACCCAGATGCCTGAAAAAACTGTGATGTAACTTGACTGTATAGATTACTAGATGAATCCAAATGCCTTAAAATACATATTTTGCAATAGCTTGACAGTAGTTACTAATATTATAGTACCAGTGTCATCATCCCAATCATAGAAGATGGTAATATCAGAAAATCTCAGATAAACAAAGTTGAAGAGTTTAGAAAGATGAAACTGATGTTTGGACATGATATTTTACATACCAGAGAACTGAACTTAGTAACATACAACACACCTAAGGGGTTAACATTTCAGGAATATATTATATTTTTGAAAATTAGTTTTAACATAATAAAATTTCGCATAGGCACAGAGAGAACATTCAGGATTATTATGACACAAACAAAGGGCAAAGGATTTGAAGGCTAACAAAGGGTTTGATGGTCTGACATTAGGTTTAATAAAGAGAAAAAGTCACTGATATACATTCAGGAAACATAGGAAGCTATATATATAGTGGTACTTTTTATATATAGCTATACAAAATTTAAAGATGAATAAGATGGGAGATAATAATAAGGCAAGAAGGGAGTATACAATATTATTATGACAAGACAACGTATGACTTGTTGTTTCATGTCCAAATCGGCCAGTTGATCCCCAGACTTATCAACCACCTACCATCACATTATGATGTCCATATGCACAATCCACAAACTGATGCATATACTCAAGACATTAAGCCGCTCAACCTCAAAATCCAAGCAGATCAACAGCCAGTGACTGATAAATGTTGAATAATTCTCCAGATCCTCAAGCAGTTATCAATACCCAGCATTGGTAGTAGATAAACCTACTAAAAGAGACAAAAGTAGTTAGTAGTATATTGTATATATAGTATAGTACAAGTATTAATAAACAACCACTATCATCTCCACCAGTTAAAGGACACTCAACTAGAACATGACAACTATAGAATGAAAAGTCAAATGAAATTGTAATTATTGGAGGAATTCACTAGATCATCTCCAGTCCAGTCATCAATGTCTCACAATAGAATTAAAGGAATAGTTTAGTACAAGATGTCAAACCAATGACAATGTAACATACATACAGTCTATGATATTAGAGAACCTTAACATTATATGTACTTTTCTAGTAGAGAGTTCAGCACAAAAATTAAAAATATATGTTTAGTACAGGGCTGTCCATATATTAGTATACAGATCATCCCTACTAGTGACTATAAACCCAGTCCTCTTACTACAAAAAAAAAAACATTTCAGTAGCCAATTGTAGTACTACTAAATAATTCAACTTACTGTAGATATTAACTAATGCCATAAGATCATCTCTAGTAGTTATAAATACACCTACTAAATGTAACAGAATTAATTTTGTTTTGTTTATAAATTATAGTTAGTATACAACATACAACCCTTAGAACATTACATCATCATAATAACGTCATCATGTGATCTCTAGCATTTATAAATAGACCTACTAAATCTAACAGAATTTAGTTTGCTCTGAAGAGTTAGTATACAACTTACAACCCTTAGAACATACATCATATTTACATCATCATGTGATCTCTAGTAGATATAAATAGACTTACTAAATGTAACTAGTTGGCTCTAAAATTATAGTTAGTATACAACTTACAACCTTACAACTTACAACAAATTTATAGGAAATGCACAGTGTAGGGAATGCGCAATAAAAAAAGGAGGACAAATGGAACAAGACTATATAGACATTGCAGTACATGAGCTTTGTGGGGCATCATACACAATAAGACTATAATCTATAGATATTAATAGAACAACCTAGTAGTAGTAAAATACTGGAAAATTAATGAAGAGTTGTATGATAGAACACAGTAGTTATTGTTACATAACACTATTATAATACTCGCAAGAGATGACACAAGATAAGGTCTACCATTAATGTAACTTGTTAAAGAGAACACACTAAAGGAACACATGAAGACAAAAATACTAACAACAATTCCATGAGTTATAATGGAATGGTAACCCAAAATAGAATGGAGCACAGAGTAACATATTCAAGAGGTGGTCATATTAAAGGAATATTGTCAGACAAAAGCACTAACAAAGTATGGTAAGACAAAATAAAGTGGAATGCAGAAGTTATTTTAATTAGTAACATGTTCAAGAGATGGTCACACTAAAGGATTACACAGGAATTATTAGTAGACAAAATCAATAAAAAAGTATGGTAATGTCATAATGTAGGTATGTATGTTCATATTACTGGGATATATATCACTAGGCTAAGAAAGATTACATAGCTGGATCACAAAAGATTTGGTATTTGCACATAAGTTAGCCACTGTGCTATGCTGCATTATGTGGCCAGTATGAAATTATGTAATATATCTTTGGACTACATTGTGTTATAGGATATTATGTGACTGGATCTCAAGATACACATGTATTAATATGATTATGTATATATCAGAATAAGATTAGGGTTATATAGGATGTGTAAATGTACAAGTACAATTTATAGGATTGACATGTTATTGGACTGACAAGACAGAGAGATCAGGGTTACATAGGATGTGTATGTGTGCATGTACATGTCATAGGACTGACAAGACAAAGAGATCAGGGTTACATAAGATGTGTATGTGTGCATATGTACATGTTATAGGACTGACAAGCTAAACAGATCAGGGCTACTTAAGATGTGTATGTGCATATGTTATAGGACTGACAAGACAAACAGATCACGGGTTACATAGGATGTGTATGTGCATATGTAGGACTGACAAGACAAAGAGATCAGGGTTACATAGGATGTGTATGTGCATATGTACATGTTATAGGACTGAAAAGACAAACAGATCAGGGTTATATAGGATGTGTATGTGCATATGTACATGTTATAGGACTGACAAGACAAAGAGATCAGGGTTACATAGGATGTGTATGTGTATATGTACTGACTAACAAGACAAAGAGATCAGGGTACATAGGATGTGCATGTGTATAGGACTGAAAAAAACAAAGAGATGACCTACTAAATGTAACAGAATTACTTTGCTCTAAAAATATAGTTACTATACTACTTACAACCCTTAGAACATTACATTGTCATATTAACATCATGATGTGATCTCTAGTAGTTATAATAAGACCTACTAAATCTAACATAATTTAATTCGGTCTAAAAATATAGTTACTATGCAACATACAAACAATTAGAACATTACATCATAATACATACAGTCGTATGTGATCTCTAGTAGTTATAAAAAGACTTACTACTAAAGAATTGAGTTACTTTGCTCTGAAAATATAGTTAATGTACAACTTACAACCCTTAGAACATTACATCATATTAAACGTCATTATGTGATCTCTAGTAGTTATAAATAGACCTACTAAAATTAATGTAACAGAATTGAGTTTGCTCTAAAAATATAGTTACTATACGACTTACAACCCTTAGAACATTATCGTCATATTAACATCATCATGTGATCTCTAGTAGTTATAAATAGACCTACTAAATCTAACATAATTTAGTTCGCTCTAAAAATATAGTTACTATACAACTTACAAATCCTTAGAACATTACATCATCATACAAACGTCATTATGTGATCTCTAGTGGTTATAAATAGACCTACTAAATGTAACAGAATTTACTTTGCTCTGAAAATATAGTTAGTATACAACTTACAACCCTTAGAACATAACATCATCACATTCATGTCATCATGTCATCTCTAGTAGTTTAAATAAACTAAAGACCAGAATTGTTTGCTCTGAAAATATAGTTAGTATGAAACTTACAACCCTTAGAACATTACATCATATTAATGTCATCATGTGATCTCTAGTAGTTATAAATAGACCTACTAAATGTAACAGAATTTAGTTCCTCTAAAAATATAGCCAGTATACAACTTACAACCCTTAGAACATTACATCATCATTAACGTCATCATGTGATCTCTAGTAGTTATAAATAGACCTACTAAATGTAACAGAATTGAGTTTGCTCTAAAAATATAGTTACTATACAACTTATAACCCTTAGAACATTACATCATATTAACGTCATCACGTTATCTCTAGTAGTTATAAATAGACCTACTAAATGTAACCAAATTTAGTTTGCTCTGAAAATATAGTTATTGTACAACTTACAACCCTTAGAACATTACATCATATTAATACCATCATGTGATCTCTAGTAGTTATAAATAGACATACTAAATGTAACAGAACTTAGTTTGCTCTAAAGATATAGTTACTATACAACTTACAACCCTTAGAACATTACATCATATACATGTCATCATGTGATCTCTAGTAGTTATAAATAGACCTACTAAATGTAACAGAATTTAGTTTGCTATGAAAATATAGTTATTGTACAACTTACAACCCTTAGAACATTACATCATATTAATGTCATCATGTGATCTCTAGTAGTTATAAATAGACCTACTAAATGTAACAGTTTGCTCTAAAAATATAGTTAGTTACAACTTACAACTTAGAATAAATGATCATGTATCTAAGTTATGTACTACAGTAATAGAATTAGTTTTCTCTAAAATATAGTTACTATACAACTTACAACAATTAGAACATTACATCATCATACATACAGTCGTGTGTGATCTCTAGTAGTTATAAATAGACCTACTAAATGTAACAATTGAGTTTGCTCTAAAAATATAGTTACTATACCACTTACAACCCTTAGAACATTAAATCATATTATTAACATCATCATGTGATCTCTAGTAGTTATAAATAGACCTACTAAATGTAACAGAATTCAGTTTGCTATGAAAATATAGTTATTGTACAACATAAAACCCTTAGAACATTACATCATATTAATGTCATCATGTGATCTGTACTAGTTATAAATAGACCTACTAAATGTAACAGAATTTAGTTCGCTCTAAAATATAGTTAGTATACAACTTACAACCCTTAGAACATACATCATCATATTAATGTCATCATGTGATCTGTAGTAGTTATATAAATAGACCTACTAAATGTAACAGAATTTAGTTCACACTAAAAATATAGTTAGTATACAACTTACAACCATACAACATACATCATCACATTAACGTGATCCTGTCATTTCTAGGAGTTATAAGTAGACCTACTAAATGTATTAGAATCTTGTTGGCTCTAAAAATATAGTTAGTATTCAACTTACAACCCTTAGAAATACATCACCATATTAACGTCATAATTTGATCTCTAGCAGTTATAAGTAGACCTACTAAATGTAACAGAATTTGTTTACTCTAAAAATATAGTTAATATACAACTTACAACCCTTACAATATACACCATCATATTAACGTCATCATGTGATCTCTAGTAGTTATAAATAGACGTACTAAATGTAACAGAATTTGTTTGCTCTAAAAATATAGTTAGTGTACAACTTACAACCCTTAGAACATACATCATATTAACATCATCATGTGATCTCTAGTAGTTATAAGTAGACCTACTAAATGTAACAGAATTTAGTTTCCTCTAAAAATATAGTTAGTATACAACTTACAATCCTTAGAACATTAGAATATTACGTCATTATGTGATCTCTAGCAGTTATAAATAGACCTAGTAAATGTAACAGAATTTTGTTTCTCTAAAAATATAGTTAGTATACAATTTACAACCGTTAGAATATTACATCATATTAACATCATCATGTGATATCTAGTAGTTATAAATAGACCTACTAAATGTAACAGAATTTTGTTTGTTCTAAAAATATAGTTAGTATACAACTTACAACCCTTAGAACATTACATCATCATATTAACGTCATCGTGTGATCTCTAGTAGTTATAATTAGACCTACTAAATGTAACAGAATTTAGTTTGCTCTGAAATATAGTTAGTATTACAACTTACAAACCTTAGCACATTACATCATCATATTAACATCATCAGGTGATCAGTAGTAGTTATAAATAGACTTTCTCAATGTAACAGAATTTAGTTCGCTCTAAAAATATAGTTAGTATACAACTTGTTAAAGAGAACACACTAAAGGAACACATGTGGACAAAAATACTAACAATTGCATGAGTTATAATGGAATGGTAACCCAAGATAGAATGGAACACAAAGTAATATATTCAAGAGGTGGTTATATTTAAAGGAATATTGTCAGACAAAAGCACTAACAAAGTATGGTAAGATAAGATAGAGTGGAATACAGAAGTTATTTAATTAGTAACATGTTCAAGAGGTGGTCACACTAAATGGAATATTTGAGGAATTATTAGTACACAAAATCACTAAAAAAGTATGGTAACACAAGTGCATGTACAGGTCATTGAGATTGGTGGGTATGTGTACATCATTGAGATAGGTATGTACATGTTATTGTGGGTATGTGCTTGTCATAATGTAGGTATGTATGTACATATAACTGGGATATATATCACTGGGCTAAGAAACATTACATAGCTGGATCATAGAAGATTTGGTATGTGTATATATGTTGCTATGCTACATTATGTGGCCAATATGAAATTATGTAATATATCTTTGGACTACATTGTGTTATAGGACATTATGTGACCGTATCTCAAGATACACATGTATTAATATAATAATGTATATGTCAGAATAAGATCAGGGTTATATAGTATGTGTAGATGTACAAGTACAATTTATAGGATTGACAAGTTAGGGTTACTTAGGATGTGTATGTGTATATGTACATATTATGGGACTGACAAGACAAAGAGATGAGGGTTACATAGGATATGTATGTGTATATGTACATGTTATAGGACAAGACAAGAGATTAGAGTTTTAGGATATACATTTTGTGTCACAAACCTCCAGTACATTCATTGAAATGGTTTTAATAATAAGATAATGGCTACTAGAGAACAACAACAGGACTTAAGACTGCAAGTTGTTACAAGTCACAATGTTTGTAGTTTAAATAAGAAATCACCTAATTAATGCCAAACTAAAGGTCACTTACAAGAACACACTAACCTCGTGTGCTGACTCCAGTCCTTGAGATAAATTTTAACAACATTGATGTTATACAGTTGATACTATTAATACAACATACAACGATATGACACAATAACATTACGATGGTTGAGCATGTTCTAAAATTAGACTCTTTGACCCACAAAACTCATGTACTTAGCTACATGACAGCCCTATATCTACAAGCTTATTATGTTAAGGGACACAAGTTAACAATCTGTGATAAATTATATATTACAGGCTTGGAGAATAGCTTAGTTTTTTCTAAAAATTACACAACTACTCCTCATTCTAGTAAAAACTGTAGTCTGAATGTACAAAAACTCCTTCAATGCATCAATCAGGCTCCCAGTCCAAAACACAGATGTTATGTTAGAAAAATTTTTCACAAAGTTATGGCATTACTATTCTAGCTATAATAATGAGTAACAGTCAAAGGCTCTTCATAACTGAAAAAATGGACTTTCATATTATATAGTTATATGAATACACATTATGGTGTGGCCATGGCATTACATTAAGTCAATCTCCCAAAAAAAGCTATGTGTTAGTACATATTATACACACAACTATGTACAGCAACTTTGATATCACAAGGCTCTATGAATGTAGTCATATTTATAGAAGACAATACATAATATATGTGTGTAATTATTCAGTAATTATTACACAAAAACTCTCTAATTCAAGATGCTAGACCTAATGACTTCAATGCAGCTACGTATACATAAATCTGGATCTGACAAAAGTTAGAAGATGCCTCGTTAGTATATAAATATTTTGTACTACAAAAGCTTGACTACCAATAGCTACAAGACTATGGATGCAGTCACATAACATATAAGATAGAGACGCAAATACTAATTTTAAATACCTTAACTAGCTATAGGACAAAGGCTACCAACATTGTTTTGTAGTTACAAGAGTTAAGAGGAAAGTTTTACATATATCTACATTGTGTACAATTACTCTGACCCGAGTGGTCTTCTCTCTCTTTTATGCTAAAAATCGGAGCCAGCATATATGGTTTCTTCGTCGCTGTCTTGGTGATAATTTCTGATCGTTGTAACTTTTCTGTTCGTAATGTGAGCGAGACTTGGCAAGATAGCTTGACTGGATCCAACTAACTGTAGACACTAGCAGCAGCTTCTCGTCAGCACTGCCAGACGTCGTCTGTCTTCTTGTTGAAATGAAGCGGTTCAACTAGAGTATACTATCTTTACCACTAAAAAATTGGCGCCACTAAGCGGGTTGTCAAACTTAGCATGCTCAGTTTACGCATCATGATAAGAAGACTACAAGAAAAATAAATAAATATTGTAAAATTAACCTCAACAGATAGTGAGCATTTAGTTTACTGAACGAGTCACACGATAACATAATAATAAGATCTTACGAAATAATTAACTGATATTGCAAAATTGAATGTATTAAAGGGCGTTCTCTATTATCTTGAAAATAAATAAATATTGTAAAATTAACCTCAACAGATAGTGAGCATTTAGTTTACTGAACGAGTCACACGATAACATAATAATAAGATCTTACGAAATAATTAACTGATATTGCAAAATTGAATGTATTAAGGGGCGTTCTCTATTATCTTGTTCTATGGCTTACGATGAGGAGCTGCAGGTAGTGCAGGAGGATAGAGAGAATTGAAACAGAAAGAGATTGCATGATCATAGTAGAGATAGTAATGCTGTTAAGATGAAGATTAAACCTCTGACTATTCCATTCTACCTAAAGAAAATCGTGTAAGTGGTTTCTGGCAGTCGCTCATTCAATTAGTATTGTATGATTATATATGAAAAGCCATTACAAAATTTAGAATTCTACATCATCAATGTCAGCTCTTCTTTAAAAAGACAACAAAACCACAAGAAGTTTATATAATTATAATAAACAAATGATCTTGTATATAAAGCATTATTATAGCAATATCTTTGAAGGAACATTAAAATTAAATATTAAAACTGTTGGTAAAAGATTTACTATCTTATTTATTTGATTATTTAGACATCACAGAGTAAAAGGACAGGCCCAAAAAGGACCAAGTTCTTTATTCTCTTTGTCTACCACAGCTGACTCAGGATATGGAACTGTTGATGGAGCAGGAGGATAAAGTGCAGGATTATAAGGAGCGGGTGGGTTGATGGGTTAAAGGATAGAGGAGGCTCTTGAGCTGTGGTTGAAGATGCTTGAGGTGTGTCTAGCCTTGCTAAGGAGATGAGAGGATGGTTTGTAGTAGTCATTGAGCTACGATGATCTGATGGTGTCCAAGTTCAGCCCACATTACAGAATGGATTTCTGACGTTGCGGAATGGATTCTCAGGTAAATTAATCTTTCCTTTTTATGTTGGTCTCTAATAAATAGTACTATAACACCAACAATAATCACAAATCCAACAACACTTCCAATTGTAGCCCCATCAATAGTTCCAGTATGATCAATTGTGTCTAGAAAATATTTTGTAATAATATCAATTAAAAAAAAAAACTTACAAGAACAAGATCAAATGGTGTTACTACTACCAGTAGTACTAGCTGAATCTACGGGGTTAAAGAAAACATGACTATTAAATTATCATATTAAATGGTACGCTAGTACTATTAAAATGCGGCATGTTACTATAGCAACAGTGACTAAATAATGTATTGTCGCTATGGCAACAGTGACTAATAATGTATTGTCACTCTAATTTAACTGTATTAAAACATCTACTTTACAACAGGTAATGGTGACATCTTCATTATGTCCACAGTTATAATCTTCACTGCCAGGACATCTCTGACATGTTGTTAGACAACTATCTCCAAAATCACAATCTAGATCATCCAACCAAATCAATTGAGAAGTGTTCCTTGTCTATGGAGATAACAACTGATCATGTAGTCTGTTACTCGCATAGACAGATGCTCATATCGATAATAGGTATTATAAGCTAATTGTTTACATGTTGCTATAGCTTAATATAATCCAAAAGAGTCATCACAAAACTGTTCCCCATCGTCCATTACGGTACACTTCAATCAGTCCTTCATTGACATAGTTGCCTCCTGTGAGACGTACCATACCATTATATGGGTTGTTCCAGATTTGAGTAGAATCTGTGAGATTACCAAAGTAACTGTTACTCTAGAATATCTGTGTCATATGTGTGTCATATAGAGTATATATGATATAGCTTTACTAAAATGTACAGACTTGCAGTCATTCTAAAAAGATTCTTTAAAAATTAATTTATTGACATAAGAGTTTAACAAAAGGTATTATAATATAGTTATCTAAAATCTTTGTCGCATTGACTGAATTCTCTTAATTATCTTTGTAGCTGTGGAGATGTCAATGCATTATAATCAAGATATTGCCAATGAAAGCAGGATAGCTCCTTAGAAAGAGAATGAGAGAGGAGAGGCGATATACATGTACACTTACAGAGTAAGTACAATACCTGACACTTTAAATTTACTTTGTTGGTAGATCATAGAACAATTGATAAATTAATTTTAATTACACAATCAGCTACTGAGGATCTGTCCTTTCAATTTTCCGAATTACAGTTATTTACAGTATTTCTGTCACACACCTCTCCTCCTCCTCTAAAGTGAGACCCGTGCCAAGAGAGACTGTACTTTCTGTTTAGTTGAATCTCCATTTTTAATAAGTTTCTGTTGATCTGTCATACTGTTGTCCTTGAAGGAATAAGGTATGATCCTATTAATAATTTCTTTATGTGTTCACAAATAAGAGAGTTGGGGTTATATGCAATGACTATGTCATGAAGGCTTATAGTCCAAAGAAAATCTTGTTCATTGTTTATTAGTCTTATATGCAAGCTTGCTGTATTAAACTGGTCATTATTAAGGTTAATACTATGTGAGACTAGTTCAGTAAATTCGACTTTCCTTAGTGGATGACCAGATGCTCAAACGTGACCTTTCTTAGTGTATTGTTCAGATGCTTCTTCTTTTAATGTGAGAATGTGAGTTAAGTCCAATATCTTTGCATTTAAACCACATTTTACTAACAATCAGAATGCTTGAAACCTATTGCATCATCAGCTTAGCTGCACAAATTATTATCAATAGTAAAGCTAAAAAAAGATGTGACATTAAGAATAAAAGTATAATTGTTCCAAAGTAATCCTTGAAGTTATCACAAGCATAAGGTGATTACTACTTTTGAGAATAACTTTTTGACTGGAATCTGCCATTCTGTCTATAAGTTACAATGTCAAGGAATTCGACTAAAGTCACCAGACATCCTTTCTTACATTAAAAGTAAGTGGATGTCTCGGTGTGACCTCAATCCACAGTATAATTTGGACAAATGTTATTATAATTATTTTACAATATAAGTGGATCATTGATGTAACATGTAAGTATTTGTATTTAGCTGTATTTAAATACTTTTTTTGAGTATTTGTATTTGTATTTGTATTTTGAACTTTCGAAATAAGAAGTATTTGTATTTCAAAATACTTTGTGAAATCTTCAAATAGTCCCTTTTAAATAGTTTGTTTCTTCTGCATAATTATGTGTAAGATCTATGGACACCTATAAGTACCAACAAGTACACTGTCTGTGATATAGGATTAATGTTGCCTAACCGACAAAACATTTGAAGAACTTATGTTTATTAGATGCAATCAAAAATATGTAATGGATTATATAGTTGATTACATGTAAAACGAAATAATGGAGGTGTTATGGATAGTACAAAGAAGTATTTGAAAAGTATTTAAATACTTTTCAAAGTATTTGTATTTGCATTTGAAATACATTCCTGCTAGAAGTATTTGTATTTGTATTTTGTATTTCATATTTTGAGAGTATTTGTATTTAAATACTTTTCAATGTATTTGACCCCATGCCTGTATTGGACTATACACAGGTGATGCTTGATTGGTTGATAGGAACCTCCTTTTTTTCATAGAAAATTCTAAAATTCTTGGACTAGTCTGTGTGCATAATGGTCTAGTTAGACTGTTAAACAGCATTATAAAGTGCTGAGCTGGCAAATATTAATTTCCACGTCCTTAAAACATTGAGCATACCTATCAATAATAATTAATACATGAAAATCATTTGATAAAAAGCAGCTATATAGCTGTGTCCTTAATGAGTGTTCATGGGCAGAGATTTGTCTCACAGCACCCACTACACACTAAATTGTAACTCTCTTTAAAAGTCCTTTTGTATGGACCTAATGTATATATATATGATAATAATATTATAGTTAGCATTTCTATTATGATATGTCAATACATTATGTTAACAGTTAAACTGGACATTTACTGTAGTATTATAATTATAGCTTCTTTCCAGGACTAACTATAGTTTACAATGTGTAGTGATGTCCAGTACTACCATATCTTGTCTCTTGTATTAACTAGCAATCCTATATATCCCAGGATATACTAAGTAGTCCCTAAGACTAGACCAATGTCAACACTGAGAATCCTTAAATTGATACTGGTTGTGTTTAGTACATGTATGTTCCTCAATACCAAGTATCACTGGTATATCTTGATATGATCCCAACTCAAGAGATATACACATTCCTTAGTGCTAAGTATTCATACTAACTGTAGTATATCTTGGAATGGTCAATTTATTAGCCCAGTAAATATGCATCCCTAAAACACTAGTACCACTGGAAACGTAGTACATCCTGGGATGGTGAGTGTCAGTAATCAAAATGCATACCTATGTATCACTTAATATTGAGTATCCCTTTGTACTTAGTGCATTGTCATTTAGAGAAAAGTTAATTGTATGAGTAAATCTACCAGGACCATTACTGATAACATTTTCAACAAATACTTCTTTTTGCTTGTCATTTTTCCTTATCAATATTTCTAAGACAGCATGTGAAGTTTCCAATTTGTTTTAGTGAATTTTCTTTTTAACCATCATCACAGTGCCTATTCATTATATTCATGTATTTTTGATATAAACTTATGTGAACTTAACACTATAATTATAGTAGTCATATAAATTTAATTTACATATACACAAATAGTTATGTGCTATGAAAGACTTTTTCTATTGTTTCTAAACATTTTTATTCTAGTTAGTGAAAAATCATGTGTACATTAGTCAATAATCTGGAATATTATGACATCATGGCCTGTGAACAATGCCATTCCTATTATATTGGATTTCTTTCCTAAACATCTAGCACCTCAACTTTTCATGTTTTAAGTGGATTTGTAACATTTACTGAATAGAACAAAATATTTCTCTCTAGCTTATCATTAGCCTGAGATAAACCAAGTATGTGATGTATAAATTATTTTAGTAATCAAGATATATATGAGTAATCATAAAACATACCAACATCTTTTAGTCTCACATTTTAGCACGTATGAAGCTACTCTGACAATTCTTGTTTAGCCTGAGTATGCATGGCTTCATACATTATGAGAAAGTTATTTTTCATGGCACAGTACATCATAGTATTTTGTATAATCAGATGTGTACACTCCTTTCATTATAAGGTTAGTCATATAGATCAATGAACAAATAAATTATGCACTTTACATTTCCGAGTAGATTTTTTGGACTTCAAGCATTATTATTATTCAGATATAGGTAACTTGTTTTTCAACTATCCCTTTGCTTTCAAAGTTCTTTGATGTCTTTCTTAGCTCAAGTAAAGGTTGCTGTGTAGTTATGTTGCTTAACAGTTAGGGAACTACTGACTAGATTTAAAGACTGTTATTCAGTAGGTCATTGCCTATCTATACTTTAATTCATAATACTGCTATTGAGAGTATAATTTGTTTATAGTTTCTTTGGTCTTCACTCTGATCTAGTTTATTGCTGTTGTACAATTCATGAGCTTATAGGACTGGGTATACAATCAATTATGTTGTGTTACTGAGCCACTCCATCCCATCTTGCCACCACTTATTGAAGAGTATGTTCAGGCTGTTCATCTTGGCTGTCTCTCCTCATCTCGTACTCCAAAAGACATTGCAACCATGACTGTTGTCCAGGTATGAATGTAACTTGTTTAAAGTAAGTGGCAAATAATTTAATATTTTTCGTATCCGGACTTCTTTTACAACTGAAGAGGTATTTGATAATAAAGCCACACCCACAGGACAAAACTTGTTATCTCAAATATTAAATTTATATTTCTATCAGGACACATATCTCGGAAATTTGAAACAACTATGTAAGTAGATGCATGGGTGTATACATGGATGATGGACATGTAGACAGAAGGATGAATTAATAGAAGT
Source organism: Gigantopelta aegis (assembly GCF_016097555.1). Classification (NCBI taxonomy): domain Eukaryota; kingdom Metazoa; phylum Mollusca; class Gastropoda; order Neomphalida; family Peltospiridae; genus Gigantopelta; species Gigantopelta aegis. Next base: position 30,338 of record NW_024533382.1, read on the forward strand.
GACAAAACACATGTATAAAATCCTTACAATTTGTATTTTTGTTCTAGTGATGTTCTGAACTGTTAATGGTACAGCTGGTGGTACACTCTCTCCCAAGGCTTATAGTCCTAATATATTGTTACAATTACCAGTGAAGAGATTGTTACAACATGTAGCAACTCACCAGGTCAGTATGGTTGCTATGACAACACTATATTTTCTCCAAGCACGGAATGACTTGCTATTATTATCTTTCTCTCAAACACACATTCACAATCAGGAAGTTTATCAGACTATATATTCTTCTCTACCTCATTTAATCATTTCCTATTTTCCGTACCTTTGTCTTCCAAAGGACTGGATAAAACAAGACACACTTCATCAAGGTACCTAAATTATTTACCACACCCATAATATCTGTCCATTTTGGTCATTATTATTAACATGTATTGCATATGTCGATGTATTATGTACATGTATAGGTCCTAATCTTTTCAAAGCATTTTTTTAATGTTATCCCACCTTTTGTGTCTTCCAACGTCCTCAGTTATCTCATTTACCACTGTGCTTGCATCTACGTTGTGTCATCTTCTACATGATAATGTCAGCAAAAGGTTACAGCAGCTGTACTTGTCATTGTGGACAAGACTTAAGTCAATTACATTACAAAGGTGAGAATGTTAAATAGTGTTGTTTTAGTATGGAATAAAAATATATATCTGGTTGATTTTGATGTCTTTTACGGCAATTTTTTTAAATATTCAGATTTATATACATGTGCCAGATACTATAAGTTTAACCCCTTATAAAACTTGCTAATTACATGTACAGTATTTTTATGTTAAATTTTTCATAATATTTAGGTTGTGGGTGGAGACAGTTAATGGCCTTCGGCCTGCCAATCAAAGGACACACCCACCCTATACCCCATCAAAATCTTGTTGAAGATCCATTAATTATGTTAATATGTGATACTTGTGTTTTCAGGTATATGGTGAGACTGATTCTCATAAATTGAAGTTTGTTATTTTATGACAAATATTCTACAGTCTTTGAAATCCTTTTAAGAATTTTAACAGCTTACTCATCAGCTTCTCGCATGTGGCGATTAGAATACACCCACATTCTAAATTGTACAACCATAGCAATGCCAGAAACATCTTCAGGTATTTAATTCCTAGTCTCATTCCCATACTGTCCAGTCTTATTCCCATACTGTATGTTCTAATCTCATATCATGCAGTCTCACTCCCATACTGTACATTCTCAATACAATATTGTTTATTCTGAATCACATCTTATTCCTATACCATCCGTTCTTAATTTTCATACTATGTTAGCCTCACTCCCATACCATCCAGTCTCAGTCCCATAACATTAATTCCAATCTCCATACCATTTCCTTATTCCAAAGTAATCCAGTCTTACTTGTTTCTATACTACCATTATTTTACAGTGTATTCATTCTAATTCCCAATAATTCATCTCATGTTACTCTAGGTCAACAATTAAATGCAGACAAGACTGATCGTGTTTCCTAACCTTGTTATACTTAAATATATATTATCTTCTATCCTCTTATTTTGTATGTTATTAGGAGCAACAAGAATGTTGCAACATACTGAAACTAATGATTTTGAGTTAGAAAAGTTGCAACTAGTAAGGGAACAATCAATTCAACTGAGAGAAGGTATCGTCAGTAATCTTGTACTGATATAGGTTGTTGTCATTAAACTATCATTATTACTATATTGTATAATTATTATTACACAGATCTATTTAAAGGAATGTTGATAGTAGGAAAGAACCCTTCCAAGTGTAATGCTTCTAAAAATGACCAGTTATCGCTGAAAGGGCTAAAAATTTCAATACCAGCACAAGTTATCACACCTGTAAATGCTTCATATGAAATTACTGCTACTGGATTGTGGGTTGGCAAGTTTGAAATTCCTGAAAATACCAAACTTGTCAGTGGGGTGTGTCATATATAAGTATCTAGCTTATTTCAGCTTAATAGACCAGTTACAGTTCAACTAGAGCATTGTGCTAACATAACTGATAAGAAACAAGCAAAATATCTCAGTTTTGTTGTTGCTAAATCTGGTCCACCTTTCAAGTTTGAATATCTAGAAGGAGGATCATTTTGTCCTGGTTCACAATATGGGACTATACATCTCAAAAAATTTTCATACCTAGCTATAGTACTCTGTACTATAGATGGGCACATTGGGTTTAGGAAGAGTATTTCAAGGAGTTGCAATTAGCGTGCCATTTTGGATCTAGGAGTATTTCTAGGAGGTGCAGTTGGTGGTGCCACATTGGGTCTAGGAGCAGGTGTAATCAGTAGTGCCATTGGATATCATTATGCAACTAGTAAGTATATACTGATCAGTTATACATGTATGGAATAAAAATGTTTAAAACAATTTTGGGTGAGTCAGCAATTGTATGCTTTATGCTATGAGTTGTAAGTTTGAGTTAAACTCTAAAATATAGTTATACAGATATAATACTGATCTTCCTAACTGCGACTATAGAACTTACAAAGTAAGTATAATTTGGGGGCATAGATGATACAATTCATAGTTGTTTCAAAATAACTTTATATCAGGCTAATACAAATACATGAGTATTTGTATTTAGCTGTATTAAATACTTTTTCTGAGTATTTGTATATTTTGAAATTTTGAAACAGGAAGTATTTTTATTTGAAATACGTTGTGAAATCTTCAAATACTCCTTTTCAAATTATTTGTTTTCTCAGCATAGCAGGAAAAGATTTTTGCCCCAATTGATGTTGCCTAACTGACAAAACATTTGAAGAACTTGTGCTTATTAGATGCAATCAATAATTTGTAATGATTAGTTGATTACATGTAAAAGCAAATAATGGGGATGTTCTGGGATAGTACAAAGAAGTATTTGGAAAGTATTTAAATACATTTCAAAGTATTTGTATTTGTATTAAAAACACATTCTTACTAGAAGTATTTGTATTTGTATTTTGTATTTCATGTTTTGAGAGTATTTGTATTTGTATTTAAATACTATTCAATGTATTTTGACCCCATGGCTGCTTTATATGGACCATATATTCTTATGCAGTAAATGTTTATCACTTTAAATTATTATGTAATCATCAAAATTTCTTACATAGGTAATTGCAAAATGGAAGTCTGATTTTGGTATTCAAGAATTGAATTGTCCATTTTTTTGAATTGTCCATTTCATTTTGCTATTAACACTCCCTCATCAAGAGAACAGGAACTCAATTCATGATATAATTTGTACAAGTGTTATTATATTTTACAATAAGTAGAAAAAGAGTAGGGTATGCATCATAAGAACATTCCAAACTAATCTTCTATTTGGAATTTCAATTAAGATTATACACTAAAGTGTCGCTGTGGTAGACTTTTAGCCTTGATTTAATCTCACGTGGACTGCAAGATGATTATTGATGACTCAGCATTTCTCTTCAATCAAAGGGAAAGACTGCCTTTTAATGCGTTTACTGGGTACTTTGCACTCTAATTGACAAAAGGTCCAATACTTTCCAACTTCTTAGTAAAAGTTAGTGATCCTCCAATGACAGCTATGGTGCTAGTTCGTGCTCAATGTATCGACAAAGATAACTGCCAAAAGTTAGTAAAACTGTCATAACTTTCCAAAGTATTTTTCTGTTTGGTGGTTACCAGTGCTATATTTTCCGAGTTAAAGCAATTCAAACCCATTTGCCCGGGCAACAAACACACTGACAGACTACAGTAACCCTCGCTATGCGCCCACGCACAGCGAGGTTAATGACTACTATAAAATGATAGTAGTAAAAAATTATAAATTAATTCATTATCTATCAATCCATCCACTAATCAATCCATCCATTCATTCATTCATCAATTCTTTCTATCATTTTTCAATAAAAATAAATATTGGCATTGTTATAAATATAAGTCTATAAGAATATGACATTACTGTCCATAATTTCAAAGGAATATGTCAGTAAATAAATAAACAAGCCTTGAAAGTTGCACAGGAAATGTTGTCCTTGGTGCAAATAGCTATATATATATATATAGAGAGAGAGAAGAGTAAACTGCACACTGATTGATCTACATATACTATATTAATACACTTTTAAGTATACAAACAATCAATAGCTAGAATTAAGAAGGATTATGTTATTGAAGAACATACTACAACTAACCACAGCTCTAACTCTAATAGATAATGTTGATGCTTTATATTTCTCTTTATATATAGAGGTTGATGCTAAACATGATTTACTGTGTAACTATGCAAGTGAATTCCATGACGCATTTTTGCAACTAGTTATATTGGAATGAGAATTCTTACTAGGAGTTCCACTCCAGTTCAGTTTAATATCATATCTTCTACTGAATACAGCTATGCTGGAACGACAGCAGTTAATGGTGCTACACTTGTCCTTGTACCATCAAGTTTACAAGTGTGAGAGTTAAGTTATGATTATTGTCATCATGGACTAGATGTAGATCATTCCTATAGGTATCTCTGTTGTTATTGTTGGACATACTGATGAACTAGGTTCAACTTATTTAGCTCTACCATGTCATGGTCAACCTACAGATGAGAATGTTTATTATGGAATATCACGTGAAACTAAAGTAAACAATGTTTATGGACAAATCCTATTAGTTGGTTGTAGAGATAACACAACAGTTACTATTACACCCACACAAAATATACAACTACCTCAGAATATGACTACATTGAATTTTAGCCACTAATAAGTACATTACAGAATGAGGACAATTAGTTTAAAGTAATGAATAAGTTTTTGTGCAATGTTAAATTTAATCACTGTATTGCATGTATTATTATAATTTACATGCTTTATATTATAATGTTAAATGCTATGTAACTGTATAATAAATATATGACTACACTAATGTACTCACATTGTTCAGTATATTTAATTCTACCATGTCATGATAACCTATATATAATTTTGTTTATAATATAATATTGCATGAATCTAATGAATACAAAGTAATGGGAAAATGTTATGAATTGGCTGTGAATGTAGTTATCGTAGAACTAGACAAAATATAGAACTGACTAAGCTCAAAAAATACAACAATATATTAGTGTTATGAACAATGTTAAAACTGGTAGCAATAATACTGTTACATTACATGCAATTGTACCAAATTTGTTAATATCATTGCGACTACATTAAGAATGCACCATTTCACATTTGTTTTACAACACAAAGGAGTTGATATACCATGATTTAGTTCAATTAATAACAAGTTATTGTCACTTAAAATGAACCAAAATAGCAGGATATTAAAATTAGAACTTGTAATTGAAATTATGAATATAACTGACAGCTGTATTAAAACTTGAGATAATTGAGATGATGAAGTTACTTCAGCTAATCATAATATTCAGTCTTATAGGTAATGTTATTAATTAATGTTAATAACAATATCTATAATAATATAGTTGTTAATAATGCTGAGGTTGGGTTTTCTAACTATGCAAGTGAATTCCATATTGGATTCTTGAGACAATATAAACAATTCAATAATATTGAAATGATTGTTCTTACAAAGATTTCTAGTCCAGTTCAATTTAACATCTCATATTTAACTGGATACAATTATGCTGGAACTATAACAGTTAATGCTGCTACCTTTGTTACTATACCATCAAGTTTAGAAGTTAGAGAGTCTAATTACACTTTTCGCCACCTTGGACTTCATGTTACTATTTACAGTATTAGTTATTATTACCATATAGGGTAAACTAGATGATTGTAGTTTTAGACTTATGGTCTTGGACTAAAAAAAAGCACAATGTATTAGTAATAAACTCATAGTTATTGCTATGATCTTAACAGATTTGCCATTATTAACAAAGTTATAATTGAAATATGGTAACCTTATTGATATATCTACAATGTCTGCAGAAAAGGTTAGTACAATTTAAAAGATGACATCATTATGACATCATATCTTAACTCACCTTAGTCTATTTGAACTGGACTTCAATTTAGTTGCTTTTATTTTGGAGTTTGAGGCTAAAGGCATGTCTTCAAGTGATGACCACTTGTATTATGGAAGGGGTGTGACTCTATTGTCAGTAAAAAGATGTAGTATTAGGAATGTTATTAAGAAGAGAGCTGGTTTATTTTGTTAATATAGTGAGTAAATTAGTTGTTTTAAAAAATTACAGCTTTTGCTATGAATATGTTCAGATTTTAAAAATTTTTGTTTAGTTCAATTAATTGAGAGTAATTAGTATGTTATATTAATATATCATTAAAATCGATTGACTATATTTGGTGTGATAGTTAGGAGTAAAAAAAATTATAATGTTGATTTTACATTTATATAATAACTTTGCTACATGCAACCTGTATAACCATAATATTGGTTAAATCAACTAATCAATTTTTACAGTTATGTACACACACACACACACACACACACACACATATATATATATGACTGTTATTAGACTACAACAATGAAATTGATTGGTTGATTTTACTAGTATATGGTTATATACAGGTTGCACATAGCAAAGTTATTAGATACAAAAGTAAGGATATTACAGTTTTCAGAGCATGTCCATATAGTCATCTATATGTAAGTATTAGAGCTTGTTTATACATTTTTAGAGTAAACTAAATTCTTTACATTTACTAGGTCTATTTATAACTGCAAGAGATCACATCATGACATTAATATAATGATTTAATGTTCTAAGAATTGTAAGTTGTATAGTAACTATATTTTCAATTCAAACTAAATTCTGTTACATTTACCAGGTCTATTTATCACTACTAGAGATCACATGATGACATTAGTATGATGATGTATGTTCTAAGGGTTGTAAGTTGTATACTAACTATATTTTTAGAGCAAACTAAATTCTGTTACATTTAGTAGGTCTATTTGTAACTACTAGAGATCACACGATGACATTAATATGATGATGTAATGTTCTAAGGGTTGTAACTTTTATACTATTTATATTTTTAGTACTAACTAAATTCTGTTATATTTAGTAGGTCTATTTATAACTCCTAGACATCACATGATGACGTTAATTTTTATGATGATGTAATGTTCTAAGGATTGTAAGTTGTGTACTAACTATTTTTTTGTGCAAACTAAATTCTGTGACATTTAGTAGGTATATTTATAACTACTAGAGATCACATGATGACGTTAATATGATGATATAATGTTCTAAGGTTTGTAAGTTGTATAGTAACTATATTTTCAATGCAAACTAAATTCTGTTACATTTACTAGGTCTATTTATAACTACTAGAGATCACATGATGACATTAAATGGCAAAAATAACCAATTTTTGTTATGGTTGTTACAACCATGAAAGTGGTTACCTCAGTTTCAATTAAAATAACCTCAAAAAAATAATTAAATCAACAATAATTTTTTGTAGTGATGCAGACAGAGATCAAACTGACTCCTGGAATACTTTGTGCTCAGAATCCCAGCTTTTACCTTAATTCTATACATGTCATGTTTGTCCCGATCAACAATAACTCATACTTTTTTAGGATGTAGTACTGGTGAGTGGTGACGTGACTTGGTAGTGGAAACTTCAGCTGCTGTTTTCAGATTTTCAGATCATCAATGGTCTTGTAGTACACCTTTTTAGGAATGAGATATTTTGCACATTGAGAATATTTCTTGAACAAAGCCTCTTTGAATGTTGTCTTAAAATTATGCTACGCCATTTTGTTTTAAATGCAGGAATGAAGTAGATGAGCATGGTGTAGCTGCTCTAAACTATGAAATCATCAGAGTAGTCATCAACTATGGTATTATCTTCAGTGATTGCATGGAGTTGCTTGAGTTTTTAGTGAATTTATGAAGTCCCTAAGTGAAAAAGTAATCACAACTCCCTGAAAGTTTCAGGGATTTCGCAAAATCCCAATATACACAATGTTACTGTAACACACACACACACACACATATATATATATACATATATATATATATATATATATATATATATATATATACATACATACATACATACATACATATATATATATATATATATATATATATATATATATATATATATATATATATATATATATATATATATATATATATATATATATATATATTTATGTATATGTATATGTATATGTATGTATGTATATATATGTATAAGTCATAATGAATGGAGTATTTTTAAATAAACAGACATATAATTGTTTTGTAACATTTATATCCTATAACACAACCTTACACTTCTAGTGAAATTGTTTTTGGTACAAGTGATTATTATTTTATTTCCATATAGATCTGCATTAGCAGATGTGGAGTTTAGTGTGCAGAGATAGCTCTTTCCTTAATAGCAATGCTGACAAATGTGGCACTTAAAGTTAGTTCTTTGCTTTATTTGTGTTTCATATATTATATTGTCATAAGATTATCTCCTTAACTGTGTAATAATAAGATTGTTGCAAGGTGGTCAATGTAATTACTGTACTTCTCCCTAATTGACATACTATATTTTCACATTGCCAATGTATACATCATTTCAAGTTTTTATTAGACAAGTATAACCTTATTATTATTAAAGTTAAGGGACTTATTACTTCTGAAGGACTCAAAAAGACTAGAGCTAACAAGCTCATAATTTCACTCATGCAATGTGGACAATTTATAGATGCTGAAGATGAACATTCTAATTCCAATTCTATTTCTATTGCTAAGTGCAGATTGCAATTACTATGAGCTGTCTCTTAGAATGGAGCTAAGCAACATCTTTCTAGTTAGGGTGGGGATAGGTGATTATAGTTGTTAAATATTCCATTGAAGGATAAAAATAGGATTGGAATTAGAATATTTTTGAAACATTCAAAGCAGAATATGAAATTACAAAGTAGAATTGGATGTCTGCCTTTTGTTTCTGTACAAATTAGTGTTGTAGAGGTCAATAATAAATATGGTTAAATGAGAGTTTTAATGATTAAACATGTCATGTCATTTCCTATATAACTTGTCATGATATAATATTGATTTGTTATGTATTTTCTAGTCTATGGAGAGAGATCACTTAGTACTATATCTAGATAAAGACAAATATTAAATAGTAATACTATATGTTATATTATACAGTATATGTATAAAATGTACATGTAATTCAGAAGGTGAAGAACTAACAAGTTCAATGTTATATGAACACTACATAGTACATACATTGACTTCTAATTTTTGCTTAACACTTATGAATTAGGAAGACTATTAATGGCTTGTCACTAGTTAAACGTTGATATTGTACTATACTACTTGCTACATTAGTAGTGTGCCTTGTAAGTTCATTTATATTGAATATAAGTATAAATATAGTCTCTGTCACATTGATAATATTGTCTCTGTAAATGTTCATGACTAGCAGTGAGTTGTTCCTAAGAATCAGATATTTGGACTGGTTTACCTAGAAGAATATTAAATACATAGTAATGTAATAAGTTCATGTAGGTACATGATGTATGTCATGATCATTACATGATATATGGAGTAAATATATGGTAAGGATAACTTGAAATAAAATACATTTTTTGTTCCTGCTACTCAGTAGTATTATACTACAAATTCATAATGATATTAATATAAGAAGTTTGTCTATGTTATATCATATTATTAAGAGACTGTAGTTTGTTGTAGTATCTTAGTTACTTCAGTAACATGGAAAAATGATATATTGAAGTTGTAGCCATCAGAGAATTGCACCAGAAGAAATCATGGGAAAAATTTAGAACTTTTAAGCATTAGGTTTTATATAGCCTTAACATATCAAACAAATTCATCACATTCAGTGCAAACAATTGTTTTTTGGCAAAAATAAATTATTATTGACATGTTATGATTATAATTGTACTTCATTGTTGAATGCATTCATAGTATCTTGTGATATGTTGAGAGACTAATTTTACAGGTGTTTAAACACACATGAGGGAAGGACCACCATGAAGTTATGGTTTACTGCATAAATATTTAAATAAAGCTAACATGTGTTACTTCAGAAGTAACAATATTTAGCAGGTCAATGTAAATTTTGGGAAAAGTCTATATTTTGGTGATAACACTGAATAGCAAATAAATCATAAGTCAATAGTTGTTTCAAGTTTGATAACCACTTATTTTACATAAAGTATATGTCACCTCATATAAATAGCTGCGTGCATTAATTCTATTTTTTCAATTTAGGCTCCTATTTTTCAGTTTATATTATTACTTATGTCTTGATAGGACATATATATCTTATGTTATGAATTATTGGTTTGTATGATTTGTACACTTCATTTGATATTAAAAACAAAAAAAAGTGCCAGTAGTTTCTGTACAAAACATATACATTTACATATGATATACGTATATTAACTTGTGAAACACTAAAAGAACTTAGCAACAGGTTAATTAAAATATACGGTAATAAATTAAAGATATTAAATAAGGATTTCCTATTTTTGTTAAGTACAGATGGTGCAAAGTATATTACATCAAACCATTTAGTTATATACCATTAGTCATACTTGCTAAGAATGATACTATATGTCATGTTCACATACATAACTGATGGCTATTGTTCTAAATTATAACAGCTTCCTTGGTTAACCCAATAGATTTGCCTGTCAGTATTAGAAATACATACAGCAATAGGATGTATCAGAAATAGACCAAATTATTAGGAGAAAACTGAACTTATCAATACATGTATATAAAGGTTGAAATTGTCATATGTACATTAAATCTCATTGGTGCTCTCTTTAAGTTTTGAGAACAACAAAAAATTTATATAATTCTATTATATCTATATATGTAACTACATTCATAGCAATGGAATGACCTTGGTTCCAAATAGGTATTAATTAAATTCCACTAAGTTACCCTGTGAGGAGAGACAGCAATACTCTTTCATGGGAAAATGGGTGCAATGAATTTATTTAAATATAAGGTCAATGAATACCAGTATTAAAATAATTAGCATCTAGGTGGTTTGTAATCCAAATGCTTTATAACTGAAACATTATATATATATACATATGTATATATGTGTTTACAACTAGTGACATATGTTGTACCTATACTGTGTATGATGACTTCGTTTATCAGAAGATGGTAGTGTAGTCTGTAGAATGTTATAATACTCACCTCATGGTCATTACATGGATATATGAATCAGTATTGGTATCAATATCACAATAATTATCATTATCAGTATCGTTCATTTCATGTTTAATAAAACTGATGGATAAACACATGTATTTGTGGAAGCCATATTATACTTCACATGATCAATCAATGCTGACACTATTAGCATGATGATATTTAAGTGCTCCACCTACCTCAGTTGCTACTGAAAGGTTATTCAATAGTGCATCAGACATATGTACTAACTCAAGAAACTGCCTCTTACCCAAAAAGGTTGAGAAATTTCTCTTCTTAAGCCAAAATTTATGATTTGTTAATTATGACTATTAGTTTTTTAATTGTTTTATATAATTTGTTTCTTTCTTCCTCTTCTTCCTTGGATACATCATTTTGTCTTGAATTTTGGATAAAATATCAGATAAAATTTAAACACATTTATCAGTATTGAATATTCATCTATCATAAGTAGTACATACCTTTAGAATAGTATTGGTCACGTTCTTTCAGGTACAAAAAGTTGTATGTTATGCAACAATTGGAAAAAATTGTTGAGAAATTGTAATACATTGAAACTTGTTTATAGTTATATTGGCGATTAAATTTATATATATAATATATATATATATATATATATATATATATTATATAATGTTACAGTAAGATTGTGTATATAGGGATTTTGTGAAATCCCTGAAACTTTCAGGGAGTTTGTGAAATCAATTTTTCACTTAGAACTTCATAAATTTACTAAAAACTCTAGCAATTTCATGAAATCACTGAAATGAGGCTCCAGTTATTTTGCGAAATCACTAAATGTGATACATTGGTAGAAAATTCATCATTGTTTAAGTGTTGTAAGGAACTTTATTCATAAATGATTACAATGATAAAATAACAATATTGAAACACACTACCATTAGTTTTAATATCACTACATAATTCACATTTTCATACACAATCATCACAATGAGACATCTTTTGATGAAACAGTAATTCAGCTAATTCTTATTTTTGACAACTGAGACTGCTGTGACACCTGCTGTTACAAAGTCTCTTTGCTTTATAACATGCAATGTGGACAAATTTATGGATGCTGAAGATGAATCCAATTCTATTTCTATTGCTAAGTGCAGATTGCAATTACTATGAGCTGTCTCTTAGAATGGAGCTAAGCGACATCTTTCCATTTAGGGTGGGGATAGGTGATTATAATTGTTAAATATTCCATTGAAGGATAAAAATAGGATTGGAATTAGAATATTTTTTGAAAACTTCAAAGCAGAATATGAAATTATAAAGTAGAATTGGATGTCTGCCTTTTTGTTCTGTACAAATTATTGTTGTAGAGGTCAATAATAAATCTGGTTAAATGAGAGCTTTAATGATTAAACATGTCATGTGGTTTCACTTAGTACTATATCTAGATCTAAAAGATAAAGACAAATATTAAACAGTAATACTATATGTTTATTATAATTTAAGAACTGACAAGTTCAATGTTATATGCACACTACATACATTGATATATATAACACTTCGCAATAACACTGCTACCTTGATTAGCTCACTAACGTTCTCTTCAAGGGCAGTTAACTGGTCTACTAGTTCACCTAGCTGTCTCAAATGGTCACGAATTGATCCTCCTTTTTTCATTCGAAGACCATACAGTTGCATCAACACGTTAACTTTGTTACTGACTGTCTTTCTCTCGAATAATTGACACAGTGTATCCCACAGTTCTTTTGGATCTTTGCACTTCATAACTGGTGGATGTTTCTCTGTCCTATACATTGAAGTATGGAGTAGAACGCTTTCTGTCTATTAGCCTCATACCCTTGAGCAGAGGAACTTGCTGTACCGGTAACAAACTCCCATTGGCTAGCTGCCTTCAATGCATGAGTCACCTGGAACTTCCAGACTTGCCAATCTTTATCATTGTTCAATTGAGGTATGTTACCAAAACGTCTGTCCTTATTACTCATGTTCAGCTAGAGGATCCTGGGCTCATAACCTGTACTAATATTGTTTAACAAAGTATTATTGATTTCTTAAAGGAACTCCGTTTACAAGATGAAAGTCAAAATATATAGACAGTATACAGGATGTGGTTAAAACTAAGTAAACATACATTTAATTAAGCAACTAAGAATCATAATAATAATACATTCATTACATATACAGCATATCGACAATTGACAAGATGGTGTTGAGGTCAGCTGGGAAAAGAGGTACAACTTGTTCTTCCATCCTCTGCAGTGACAAAAATACGGGAGACATTTCCCAAACAGAGTGGTCACCATGTAGGATTTAAAATACCCTGAATTGTCGTAATGACTTTTCAACATTTACATGCATATTAATTATCTTGAAATCTTTTCTTATGTTCCAATACTTCTTTCCCTTTCTCGAGATGGAAAAAGCTATCACTTAATGGTGGTGGAACTATATCCATGCTGGTGTCATGCCTTTCATTTGCCCTGGCTAATTCAATGGCTTCTTTTAGAATTTTCTTGATATAGTCTACATATAAAAATAAATAACAGATGACAAATTACATAATATAAATGAACTCACTGAAAGTTGGTGCATCTTGTATTTTTTTACTACATATCCTCTTGATGCAAGACCCAAATAAAGCAAGAATCAAGCATTCATCAATTTGTTATTACCCATCATAAAAACTAATACACCACCAGACAAACAAGTAGCTGTTGATGAAGCAGTAATCACCTTTACAGGTCAGGGAATACTTTAAAGGAAAACCTAACCTATGGGGTATAAAAGCTTATGTATTGTCTGACAGCAAGTCTGGATATGCACAACCTACTTATATATTATGGTAAAGATACTTGTCTTATTGAGAGACCAGACTTATCTCATACATGCAAAGTAGTTCTAACACTCCGTTACTATCTGAAAAACAAGCAATATGACTTGTATACTGATAGGTTAATCAAAACTCTAAAACCACAGACACTCTTGTTTCATCAATAATGAATAATTTTCAGTTGGTTATAAAAATAATACTGCATTATTACAATGTATTGCTTCATTTTCATACTATATATAAGTATACCTTTTAATACATCAACGGCTCTTCTGTAATATTCCTTATTCTGACAGTAATAAAACAATATTATATATTTCTTAATTGCCAAAATAAAATGAGTACACTTACAGTGAACTGATGAAAAATATTTGGGATGTATGGGCAGCTTTTGAAGTCAACTTCTTGAAACATGTGATTGCAAGTAAGTACTGGGTCATGTTCCCTCATGTTCATCATCAAAATTCAGTAGTCCGTTTTGCTCTAGTCAATAAATATTGATCTTCTTTAACTCTTGTGTCAGAATCTGTCCAGTTCTTGTGTCTGTCCTAATTCTGTTAGTAATTGTGTTTTGTCGTCAGACATCTTTTATAATCCTCATGACAAATGAAGTACATGTGTTTTGTAAACATTATAACACTCTCCTAATGAAATATACTAAAGAAATATAAATACATGTGCTCATTAAGATGTTGCTAGCTTACCTTTTATCTCTCTCTGTCCAGGATGGTACAATGTGTTCTACATTTGAATCAATCACACTGCTGTAATAAGTAAATGGAAGTGATGATAAGTCCGAAGTCTATCCACCACTTAAATCTTCTTCCTATAAACACTTATGTGGACATGGTAAGCCGTATTGTTGAAGTTAAATGGACCATGTACATAATTACAGTAATACGTTCTTCAGAAACAATTATCATAGTAATAGAGTATAATAGTTATACATTAAAGGAGGACAGCTATTACTGGTTCTACGTCACTTAACTCCAGTGGTTCAGCTACTAAACATAGAATATAATGGCTATACATTAAAGTACTTACCAGTCTTGTTTTTTTGTTCTTGGGTCTTCATCTAGTAGGAACAACATACTTAATTTTAGTTCCTGCCTCAGCTACTAAGTATAATAGTTATACATTAAACTGCTTACCAGTCTTCTGTTTGGGTTTTCCTGTAGGAGGAGGGACTGGAGTAAGAGTGACTGGATTGTCATGAGGGCTTGCACCAGAAATCATGTCTAATCATAGACATTTATATGTATAACTGTAGTACTAACTATAAACACACTTACCTCCATTTGTAAAAAACATTTGCTTTTTGTCATTTTACTACTCAAAGAAGCCTTTTTTGTTTATCTTCCTCTTCCGCTCTTCTTTCTTCAATAATTCATCCCTTTTCTTTCTCTTCTTTAAGCATTTGTCATTCTCAACATTAGTTAACACTAAACCAGAGCCGTTAGGTTTGGTGGACAGTTGGCTTGGATGTGTTGGAATTGTGAATTTTCTGAGGATTTTTACTATACTTGGTGCATTTGGAAATGGTACAATAGATTGATCTTCATCACTACCACTAGAATTAAAACAATGTGACTCTATGAGCATTTTACTTGAGACTTTAGGGCTGTACAATGGATGATAAGCTAAATTAGACTTCTTCACAACATCTATAGGCTGAAACTAAGTACCCTCTAGCACGAAAATCTCATATACCTGTCGTTTCAAACCCATCAATGATATTTCTAAATGTCATGGCCCGAGACCATGCCTCAGAAAAGTGCTTGAAAAATTCATACCTATATACATATCTTCCTGGATTCTTAACAGTAAAATTGTGACACACATCTCTCCAAGGTAAATAAGTGGTGAAAAGGCTCCCTTATCCAGCAGCAAACATCGTAATCTGTTGCTCTGATGCTGCTTGAATAAAATCTGGGGTAGTAATAACTGGAGTGGTCATCTAAAATAACTAATAATGGATGTAACGGAGCATAAACAAAAAAAAATGGTTGAAAAACCAATCTAAAAACAGATCTCTGTCAATCCACCAAATTTGCTGACAAACATATAGTGAGTCTGGCACTTCACAAACTGTCAATTTTGGATTGAGTGTCTTTCTATTGAAATAACAAAAGGTGGAAGAGCGTAGGCTGAGGCACTAGTGTGAACAAGCACAGTAATCTGGATTTGGTGTCACTTGTAAAATGAGAAACAGCTTTGTTCCTACAGTGCAAACAACTTTAGGAGTTTAGGAGCGAGGAACAAAGCCAGTCTTGTCACAGTTGAAGATGTTGCTAGCCATATCAAAGATGTTATTAGCTGCAAGTGTCTCTTCAAGCTTATCAAAGTAGCACTCTATCATATGTTCATCAGTGGCAATGGCTTTTGCTACTGACAATGGTACAGCTATTCTTAATGTCAGTGAAAGTGTGTCCTCTAAAAAAGGCTTTCTGCCACCTTTGGAAACTTACACTTTGAAACAACAACTTCTTGAACAATACTCAGCACATGCTTTTGAGTATATGCGTAACCTATTCTACAATGAACATCAAGGAACCTCACTAGCTCCTCCTCCTCTCCAACAGTTAAGTAAGGCTTAGGGACACACTTGGAATCATGTTAAGATTTGTCTACAGAGTGATCATGCAAAGTTGAACGTAGCACTCCATAGATATCAGCAGCTCGTCTATAAGATTCACCTTGTTCAACAGCAGCAATAGCCTCTCCAACACAACCTTGTCATAGGTATCTCAGGAGTGAGTAGTGCTAGTGTTAAAATATTCAATTTTTTAAAAAATCAGTAAAATGGAAAATGTTGAACTGAGAAGCAGGTCAAAAAAACAATTACACTGACAAATATAACAATATACTGAATTTAGTTACGTACACGAACTCAATGCTTCTGTGAATGGGGGTTGATTGTATTCCCATGTTGCTGACTTCGCCTTTTTAAGCACTTGTCTACATCACGTTTTCCTTGAATGTCACATGATACACACTTCGACCACAAGTTGTAAAAAAGAACTTGTATGGGTCACCCTTAACTTCCTGAGTGAAAGGATTAATCATTTTCCAAGCATGGTTAAATTTTGTCTTATAGATTCTGTTTTTCAGCGCCAATTTTTTGCTCATTTTAAAGGTCCAGGGCTGTCTCATTCTCTGAATCATCAGAATCCATCTCTCATCACATGGAAAAAAACAACACATGTGCTGTGTTGGGCGTGAGCCAAAACAAAGTGGGTTGTACGACTAAGAATAATGATGAAGGCATGATACTCATGGCCCGAGGCGTGACACTTGGAAGGTATGAGTCAGACAATCGTCATCATCTTTAGGAACTAAATCACCAATGAGCAATGGCAAGTAACAACTCAGACAGCACATTTCAGATGCTAAATATATTTGATTATTGCAAGATTGCTGAGAAGATGCCTCACAGTAGTAACTGCCTACAATAATTTTGATTACACAATAATTATTAACTGAGTGAATAAATGAAAACCCACAATTAGTAAGTCTCAGATAATTCAAGAAAGACTAGAAAGAAAATGTTTAACTGAAGGAGACATTTTGTCAGTTGTAGCTTTGAGAATATCTCAAGAAATATGTACAAATTTGTACAATCTCTTCGATACTCAATATTGGAAACAAAGTAGGCAGCTAGTAGTACCAAAGCACCCACATCCCATTACTTACATTATAATCATTAAAAATTGGCTGAATTTCTTGGTTTTGTTAAGTATTATAGACTACCTACTAGCTCCTGTTGTTTCACATGATGTCACTACTTACCTCAAAGTGTTAATTGAAGATCACCACTCTGAATTCTCAGATTGTATCCATGAAGTTCCATTATACCAAAATTTCATTTCATGGTTCATTACCCTTGACATGTAAATGTAATCATAAGTATTGATATAATAATTATATTTATACATCTAAATGTGGTCCTCTTGTGTGGTTTTTTTTGGTGTTTTGGTATGAAGCATAATTACTTTAAAAGTTTAGCTCAGAGAATAATGCTTCAGAAATATATACCCAAAAGCCTTGCTAATCATCACCAACGACTAATGTATCTGTACTTAAATGGTGAGGGTGTAATGAGCCTAAAGAAGCAGGCAATGTTCAGGCAGGACCAGGTAAATAACTTTAATACCATAATACTTCTTATACAATATGTAATAGAACAGAAGGTTCCAGTTAATGATGTACCTTATTCTGCTGAAGTGAATGTGTTAAGAGAGGATTTGACAGCCTAATCCATCATTACCAGGTTTCATTATCACCTAAGTTATGCTAATTATTCCTTGTAAATTTTAGATTATCATGGATTTAAGTCAATGTAATAATTTATAAAGCTGGTGGTGTTTGTGCTGCTTGAAATGGAACTCAGTCCTGTGTTTGGAAAAATACGCAACATTCTTGTTTCGACGTTGGTACTTTTTAGTATGTGAAAAACTGATAACTATACATTTTAAATTGTCACCTTATGAATATCAAGTCATACACCCAGATACACCATCATTTATTATATGTGTACCATCATATCTTGTTGATCACAGTGTTCTTAGGTTATATAAACAGTTTAGTTCTTATTTTGTAACACAAAAATATTACCTTATTGAACAGTTTAAGTTTAATGCACATTGTGAAAATGATACACAATATTTGGTGTGATATGGTGTGTATAACACTCTATGTCTTGTGCATGCCAATGGTCATAAATATGGGTATAACAAACTTCACTTTTTACAGTGATATGTTAAAGTGTGTTTCTTCGAATCTATTGACGTCACTATTCACTGACTTATTGTATTCACCAAATCCTGAATCCAATAAGTCAGGTTACAACAAAGTCATAAAAGGTAAGGCTTAAAAATTCATTATTTTATGCATATTTTTAAAAACTTAGAACAGCATATTTTCTAAGTCATATAGTGCTAGGATCATTTGTACCAAGCCAATGATGTTTTGTTATAAGGTTTGGATTTTTTTCTTTTTTATTAAGAACAGTTATTAACATAGATATATACTATGTAACTTAAATGGCATCTATTAGTTTTGAGATATCATCAAACCATGTTGTGTTTTTCATTGAACTGATTATTGATGAGATTTGGGAACAGCATATTTTCTAAGTTTTTAGCTTCCAAAAATATGCATAAAATAAGTGAATTTTTTAAGCCTTACCTTTTTATGAATTGTAGTAAGCTGACTTATTGGATCAGGCTTTGGTGAATACTCAGTGTATTTGGAAATATTTGTTATATTACAACAATGAAGTGCATGGAAACTTGTGACGTTCACATTCTAAATCTGATCCAAAATGAAACATAAGGCTAGTTCTCAAGTTTTGCAGAAGAACAATGATCCAAACTAGAAACATAGTTGCTGTAACATCTAGTAGGTAAGGAAGCATGCTCTTCTCTGCCTCGAGTAGTGACAAAGTTATTATAGTACTTGAAAATCTCACTTTTTATAGACATCTTCAATGACATTATAGATAGAACATGCTAGAGATTTAAAAATTCAATATCAAAGACACACTTTATTTTTATATTAGATTGTTCAAGAGTTAATACTTTAATTAATCCTTTATTAACAGAATTGCGCATGCGCATTATATTTTAGTATGACGTCATTAATTTAGTAACACCTCAAGAGAAAGAACGTGTGTTGTGTTAGTAGTTGTTTAGCTTTTCTAACATTACAAACGTCTAATGAAACTACTCAACAATAGGTTTGGAAGTGTCTCTGCTATTTTTTGAACAGTTTCAAGATAAATGAGTAAGTTTTTGAATGCGTTGTGGAATTGTGACACCTTTAGTATACACGCGTTAGTATGTTAATATACTTTTATTGTTGTATACTCTTATATATAACGAATATATGTTAGTAAATGTTGTTTATATTTGCTATATTAGAGCTTGTTTGAAGACAAAGCAAATTTACTCTATTTTTTGTCTTATTATAAAGTAGGAAGTAATCCATTTCTAGCTTCAATGTGTAGTATAAATACTTTTTACATTCCTAACATATCCAGTAGATGTATGTGAACTGTGTTCTTTTGTTGTAGCACATGTTACAGTTACTCCATCTATCTTCCTTCATCTGATAGTGTGGCATTACTTGGTAATGAACGTAAGGGACTGAAAAGGATGGCCATGAGACTGACAACTATTTTACTTACCACAAGTTATGACACTGTGTCTTAGGAAGACTTTCCATTTCTTTCTGAAGGTACATATTATGACATGATGTATTCATCTACTATTAACAACATCTACTAATATTTATAACATACGGAAAACATCGTGATTTCTTAGAGACAGTAGTCTTAAAAGGACATGGAAATATTTTTTTCTCCCCTTTAGTCTTAACCCTTTACGTGCTAATTATTTGCGTGGGCGCATTCGGTAATTATTAAATTATTTTGCCTTGAGGTAATCAAGCATGCTTTTGTTTTGCTTTCTGTTTTATTCCTGTTATTTGAATATTTGAGATGATGTAAGATAAATTATTGAGGACATATTGTCTGCAAACAATAGCAAAGAGAAGTAGCAACTACTTCAGTCCTTCTACATTGTAATCTAACTGTTTTGCTGTATGTGTGGGTGGAAAATTAAATTCCACTATTCTCAAAATTAATTTTTGACAGTAGCCACTGTATTTCCGTTTATATCTTGTTTCTTTAGCAACACTTGCATTTATCCAGGTATCAAACAATTCAGCATTATCTATACTTTAAAATGGTATGAAAATATGAAAATGACAGAAACGACTCAAATGGTCCCTTTTTTGCTTATCTAGTCACAAATAGTATAGTTTAATCCAACTATTATCATGTAAGCACCATTTACTGCAGTAATACTAATTAACATTGAAACATTTTTCCATCAAGCCAAAAAAAGTGATTTGACTTGAGTCTTCTGATGTAAGTTTATATTAAGATTGTGGTATACCCTTAAAACAATGTTCTATCTTTTTATTAAATAACTTTCTATTGAACTGTTGTTGAGATGTGGCAATGTGCAATGTACTACACTACAGCCTAGTAACAGTCGAAAGATTATTAATTTTAACCCCTGGTATTGCATAAATTTGCTAAAAGTTTTTAAAATTTAAGCATCAAAAATGCCCAATGGAAACAATTTTTAACCTCTTGGAATAATGTATACAGTGTCCATAACTCAACAATACTGAGTGCTCAATTCTGTGGATGTAGACCTTGTATTAAAATGAAGTTCCAGTTCACAATGTTTTAAACTAACTCTCTACTCTACTTGGAATGCAGCAAACGTTTTGTTTATGCTATATCATATTGTAGACTTGTTTTTCCCTGTCAATTGGGCATTGAACCTTAGTTATCTTTAACTTTTCAATTACATCATCATTTCCTAAAAATTAGCAAAGTTTTCTTCCAATAGAGCAAAAGTAACGATAACTATCTCCAATTAACTGTAACTAGCTAAAGCTATAGTGGAGAGTAAATCATAAACTATTAGCAGCAAAAATTTAATTAAAAGTAACTAGTACTAAAATTTAATGTTGAAATGGATAGACAAAGTCAATATTGGAATAATTGTTTCTTGAAGAAACAGATATTCCCAGAAACATCTCTTAAGGTATCTTAGAACAGTTATAGGAGGATCACACAGCTTGCATTTAACACTCTCTTCACCAACTAATTCAAAAAAACTCCCAAACTGCACTTTGAAAATGTTTAGCCATTGCTTTGTCTGTTGAGCATGTGTTATCACGTTAAGGACGTGGCTTCGAACCGAATATTCGAATACCTCAGAATTATTGAAATAATTAGTGTAACAATCAATTATTTGAATATTTGCACTATTCATTTCAACCCTACTAAAGTTTAATTGTAAATATCACACATGTATATACAACTGATTGTTAGTTAGTACACTTATCTATAATAATATGAAGCGCTCTCTGTCAATCAAAGACTTGACAATTTCTTTAATGTCAGCCATAATTCACTAAACTTGAGTTGAGAATAACAGAAATAAAATTCACCTTCACACCTTGACTTAATTAATTAATTTAATCAATGTTGAAACTTGGTGGGGCTTGCCAAAGTGCAGCACCACAACTTTGAACATGTCATTGATTCCTTTGGAACTATTTTCATAACTTTTTTAATGGTAATGTTTACAGTCATTTTAACTGCTGATCTTGGGCTTTTTCCTATGGAGAATCTAGATGAACGTAGATATTATCACACTTATTGCATGCTATATTATATATACTCACGTGAAGAGCAGCACCATCTTGACAGCAGACCAACTCCCCTATGCCAATGCACAAAGCGAAAGGGCATTTGGTCTGCCTAATCCTCTACCTCTTCCCACTGTCAGAAGTTTATGAAAAATGGAAATACATATGCAACAGTGACAAATATCTGTAATTGTGCTTACTGATAATTCCTCGAAATGTTGTCAGGATAAAAGAAGCTGTGTTGAAGATAAAAAGGAACAATCATGACACAATTGGTTACATAGTTACAGTCCTTTTCATCCACCTCCTCCTTCTACCATTATGGGGGCAGTCTCCCCCCATACATCACTTAAGAATTAAATTGTTATTGAACTCTTGCTGAGAATTGTCACTAGAATATAGAAATGTGCACTGTATTATACTACAGCCTAGTACCAGTCTAAAGTTTACAAATTTTAACCCCTTGTATTACATAACTTTTCCTTAGATTTTATATGCTTTAAGCACTAAAATACACACCAAAGAAGTTAATTTTAACCTCTTGTCTATCATAACTTTACCTTTAAAAGTATGCATAAAATAATTCTGATGTCAGAAGTCCACATTCTTATGATTGTGGAGTTCTAGCTTTAATGGCTTCTATTAGTGCGCACTAGGTTTGACACTGCTTCCTAGTTGGAGCAAAACGTTCCTGGCAGCGTGAATGAGAGCACTCATCTCCATGTTGGCTTGTGCCTCATCTCCATGTTAGCTTGTGCTATTCACTTCCACAGATGCTGGAATGGATGCACTGGCTCACACCTTGCAAGATGTGAGCAAAGTGATCGAAGAACATGCAGTGCTTGCTCTCTTTGAGGACCAATTTTCCATTTTCACAAGTAAACCTATAAGAATAGATCGTGTACAGAAATATAAATCAGTGTTGTACTTACACCGCTCACTCCCTTCGTCCATTATATAATACAAACTGTTGGCGTTGGCCCAAAATAAGCTTTTAACCCTTTCCGCGCCACCGACGCATTTATGCGTCGGTGGCTGATTGTTCACCAGCGCCGACGACGCATTTATGCGTTCGTGTATATAACATCTCGTACGTTGATCGATTTACCCCAGAAACTTCAGTATTTCACAGAACATGACCTTTTTTTTCCAATTTTACTTTAATAAACCACTCCCTTATACCGTAAAACACCTTAGTTAGCAGCTGTGAAAACATTACAACAATGGCAGATAAGTTGACCACAGAAGATGTTATTATAAGCTGTTTAGTGATGAAGATGAGAGAGCGATTTTAGTGACATTTTTGATGAAGACTTAGGTATTATAATATTTAATTATATTTTATTTCAATAAAGCAAAAAATTATATATATATATAGATGATGAAATTGATGTAGTAGCTGATAATATTGTTGTGGTTGATGAGACTGAAAAAGACACATTGAATGGTAAGCTAAAATTACTTTGCAATATATTGTATTATCATTATAAAACTTACCTGTAATAGTAAGTGGTAGTGGAAGTGTACGTGAAGGTCGTGATAGGCGTGGCAGGGACGTGGAGGTGGTGGTAGAGGACGAGGTGGTTGTTACAGTGGTGTTAGGGGACGAGGTGGTTGTAGTAGTAACGGGAAAGGAGGTGATGGAGCTGAACCGTGGATACCAGTGGATGACCTCCAAGCTGACATTCCACAACAGCTATCCCATTCATGGAACAGCCAGGACCAAAAATTTCACTATCGGCAGACTCTTCCCCACTGGATTTCTTTTCTCTTTTCTTTAATGACGTAATAATTCAGATGCTTGTTGATGGTACAAATGAGTATGCTGGTGATGTTATTGCTGAGAAGGAGAGAGGTGGAAAATTAACTCCAAAATCCAGATGGGTGAAGTGGAGACAGTCACCACAGAAGAATGAAGGCAGTCCTGGCGGTTATTATAAACATGGGGGTAATGCACTGCCCGGAACGAGCTAGCTATTGGAAGACATCATGGGAGAGTTTATACCGTTCTTCCATGATGTTCTTCCACGTAACAGGTTTGAAGAGATCTTCTGGATGTTACATCTACAAGAAGACACAACATCAACAAGACTACGACGAATTGACAAAGTTAAGCCTCTTCTCGATCAACTGCTTACAACATTCCAGAGTGTTTTCTACCCTGGACGTGAGATTTCAGTGGATGAAACAATGGTTGGTTTCAAGGGTAGGGTTGGTTTCCGCCAATATTGTCCACTGAAACCGATTAAATGGGGCCTCAAGTCCTTTGTTCTTGCTGATAGTGCTACAGGGTTTATTCTCAATATAATCCCGTACACTGGAGTGAGACAAAGGACATATATCTGTCAAATTGTAAACCCTGAACTCCCAAGCCTCACCCAGATAGTTTGGCTCTTGTTGAAAATTATCTTCACAAGGGTCATCATATTTATGCTGACCGGGCTCTATTCTAGTGTCCCTTTGGTTGATGAGCTAGAGAGTGTGTAACACTGGTTACACTGGGACATTAGTTAGGACTCGGCAACAGCTTCCAAGTGTGGTAGAGGCAAAAGTTTCAAATTGAATAAGGGAGAAACTAAGGCGTGGAGAGATGGAAAGAAATTGGTGTTGGCATGGAGGGACAAAGGGAAGCCAACAGTAATGATCTCCACTGTCTATCAGGGGTCAATGACGACAGTTCGAGGTCGCCGTGGAGAAACCAGGGAGAAACCTCTGGTTGTTGACAAGTACAACCAGAGCATGGGTGGAGTTGATATAGCTGATCAGTATGGATGTTACTATTCATTTGGAAGGAGGAGTATCAAGTGGTGGAGGAAGCTCATGTTCTGGTTGCTGGAGGTCAGCCTTGTGAATTCTTATATCCTCTATAAGGCAACTTCCTCAAATCATTTGTCACATTCTGACTATCGGCGTAAGCTTGTAGTTGGATTGTGTGAGGGGTTGCCTGTAGGAGATGTAAGACGACAGCTCATGCGGCCTACCAGGT
Source organism: Gigantopelta aegis (assembly GCF_016097555.1). Lineage (NCBI taxonomy): Eukaryota > Metazoa > Mollusca > Gastropoda > Neomphalida > Peltospiridae > Gigantopelta > Gigantopelta aegis. The sequence goes on from NW_024533382.1 coordinate 55,558, forward strand.
TGGAGGAGAGGTTCGAGGGACGTCATTATATTGAACGAGGACAGTCAAGACGTAGGTGTATTGTATGCAACAATGCTAAAAGAGGACAAAGACATGACACTATCTTTTATTGTAAAACATGCACACATAATCCACCATTACACCCTGACATTTGTTTTGAACGTTACCACGAACTTGTTAATTATCATTTAGCTACATAAATAAACTATATAAATATTACTTACTTGTCACTGTTTGTACTGTGTTGTATTGCATTGTATAACTATTGTCTTGAAATTGTGTTTGTAATTATGATACATCTTACTAGAAGCTTCACATGTCTTGCTACAGACAAAAGCAACATACTAAAGCTGAAGCTTTTTGTTCATCTAATAACCTTACACTGTAGCTAGTGATCACCACCTATTTCACTATCCTCAAAAATGCCTAATTGCTCTATTTTACAACCACAAGATAAGTACATTCCAAAAACAGAAGGCCACGCCCACTCAAAGAACTAGTACTACAACGCAAAAAAAACACTGCAACGAAGAAATAAGAAACATTCTACTCATTCCTACTATCATCTAAGTCTATTTTCAAATAAACAAAACATGGGGACTCTTGAAAGATGCTTTATACGTCATTTACAATGTGTGCGTAGTTATAACATAATGCTTACCTTGTAACGACGAATACACAATTCATTAGAAGAACAAAACATCCAGGTATCCATATTGAAGCAAACGTGAAAACAGCTAAACTTCTAGGAGACAGTTTAGAGATGATACAAGAGCTTAAACGCAACCACTCCAACCCTGAAAATACTCGTGCGTTGGCAGTAGTTACTTGCTTTATGCGCATGCGCGAAAAGGGTTAAGCTCTCTACAGGGAGAGATCCCTCAGAATCAAGAGCTAGTTCTCTATCTTCAACGACTACGAAATCCATTTCTGTAAAACATCGCAAGAACGATTTAATTCAGGTATCTTCGCCTCATTGACTGTGAGCATGTTTATGGAACCACTTCTAGTGCCAGTGATGGCAGAAGCATTGGTACTGCTAAGAGCAGCTGCAGTCATAGTACTACATGTCAAACTAGTCGCAGTGTTTTCCAGTACTAACATCACTATTCATTTCAACACTACTAAAGTTTAATTGTTAATATCACACGTGTATATACAACTAATTGTTAGTTAGTACACTTATGTATAATACAATGAAATGCCTCTCCGTCAATCAAAGACTTGACAATTTCTTTAATGTCAGCCATAATTCACTAAACTTGAGTTGAGAATAACAGAAATAAAATTCACCTTCACACCTTGAATTAATTAAGTTAATTAATGTTGAAACTCGGGGTGTACCAATTCTAAGTTTGCAAAATTTTAACCCCTTGTATTGCATAACTTTCCTTCGATTTTCTAAGTTTTAAGCACTAAAATACACACCAAAGAAGTTAATTTTTAATCTCTTGTCTACCATAACTTTACCTCTAAAAGTATACATAAAATAATTCCTTTAGCTGTTAAACTTTTGTTTTTAAATCAATGGTTGCTTCTCCTTTTGGGCTTTTTTCAATGCAGAAGCTAGAATAACACAGATATTATGACACTTATCGTTTCCTATATTATATATATATACATATCCCTAGAGCGGCAGCATGATATCAACAGAGTAGCTACCCTACACTCTTGTGCCTGTGCACAAAGCGAAATTGCAGTTAGTCTGTCTATAGCTCTCCCTCCACTTTTTTTCTCCGTCAGAAGTCTATACAAATGGGAATGCATATGCAACAGTGACAACAAGCTGTAATTGTGCTTACTGATAGTTGTTGTAGTGCTGTGAGCACAACAATATCTGTGTTGAAGAAGAAATGAAACATCATGACACAATTGGTTACAGAACTTACAGTTCTTTTTACCTCCCTCCTTCTTCTGCCATTACGGGACATTCCCTACCATACATTGCTGCAGAATTAAACAAACACAATAATATAATAATGTACATGTTTGTGCATCCATTTGTGTTTGCTCATGTTGTAAGCATTACTTGTTGCAGAAATGCATCAATGGACTATAGCTGTAGTATTGACTTACTGGGGAGGAACAGGAGAAGGATGATGAAGGAATAATGGCAGGATCAGCAGACGGAGGAATGAAGAATCAGAAGGACTCGTGAAACGGGAGATCTCAATGAAGACGAATGAGAGGATCAGAATTTTCTGAGACAACATCCATCAAGGGTTCTAAATTGCCAAAAGATCACAATAATTGTGTGATATTTTAATCAAATCTCACGCACGTCATCTAAAAGATTCTCATCCTTGCGGACCTCGCTCATCAGCAGTAAAAAAAACAAACAAACAGTAACACCAGTGACGCAAACACTTGTAGAAACCTACAATTTTCAGCTGCTCAATCAAAAAGTCAGCAACGAAGCCTGGCAGCCTCTAGGTGACACTTTATTGCAACCTATATATATATATTATCTATCACTAGAGCAGCAGTGGTGATAAAGCAAAAATCATATCAATAAAATTATATGTAATAAAAAATACATCATAAAATTGCCTAATGTTGAATATAATTTCCTTTAATATTGTATTTTAGTCTGTGCTGGTACCTAAATTAAAAGGAAGTGACATTGCTCATAACTTATATATAATGTTGCAGCTTACTTTTTTACTGTAGTTACTTTTATGGCATCAGACTAACTAACCTATGCTTGTTGTGCCTATGCATGAAGTGAAAGGGCAGTTAGTCTCCTATATCTCTCTCTCCAGTTTTTTTTCGACTGTCAGAAGTTTTGCAAATGGGAGTACATATGCAACAGTGATAAATACCTCTAATTGTGTTTACTGAGAGTTTGTCAGTGTTGTGAATTTTTCGTAAATGTGTGACTGCCATACAAGGAGGTTTTGCCAGTGTTTGAGTATTTTTTGGCAACAACCGTCAATGCACATTGACTGGCAGCACAGACGAGGTCACTGTTACTCTAAAATTTATCTTTAGTGAGTGATGATGACCTCTCAGACCAAACACGTTGGCACCTTTGACAGCCACAACGATTGAGAATGTCCAGTATTTCTTGCTTTCTTTTGGTGAGCCAACATTTGAAAAATAACAGAATCGCTTAGTTGTAAAATGCTCCGGTTAGTCAACATGTACAAAAGACTTAACCCTCGCCCTCCAAAAGCAGAACAGCGTGGAGCGCACACTTGGTTTCACACTGCTTGCTGAGTTGGAGCAAAACATTCTGGCAGCGTGAATGAGAGCACTCATCTCCAAGTTGGCTTGTGCCTCATCTCCATATTAGCTTGTGCTATTCGCTCCCACAGCTGCCGGAATGGATGCACTGGTTCACACCTTGCAAGATGTGAGCAAGGTGATCGAAAAAAAATGCAGCTCTCTTTGAGGGCGATTTAATTCAGGTATCTTCGCCTCTTTGACTGTGAGCATGTTTTATGGAACCACTTCTACTGCCACTAATGGCAGAAGCATTGGTACTGCTAAGAGCAGCTGCAGTCATAGTACTACATGTCAAACTAGTCACAGTGTTTCCAGTACTAACATCACTATTCATTTCAACACTACTAAAGTTTAATTGTTATATCACACGTGTATATACAACTAATTGTTAGTTAGTACACTTATGTATAATACAATGAAATGCTCTCCGTCAATCAAAGACTTGACAATTTCTTTAATGTCAGCCATAATTCACTAAACTTGAGTTGAGAATAACAGAAATAAATTCACCTTCACACCTTGAATTAATTAATTTAATTAATGTTGAAACTCGGGTGTACCAATCTAAGGTTTGCAAAATTTTAACCCCTTGTATTGCATAACTTTCCTTCGATTTTCTAAGTTTTAAGCACTAAAATACACACCAAAAAGTTAATTTTTAATCTCTTGTCTACCATAACTTTACCTCTAAAAGTATACATAAAATATTCCTTTAGCTGTTATTTTTTGTCTTTTAAATCAATGGTTGCTTCTCCTTTTTTGGGCTTTTTTCAATGCAGAAGCTAGAATAACACAGATATTATGACACTTATCGTTTCCTATATTATATATATATACATATCCCTAGAGCGGCAGCATGATATCAACAGAGTAGCTACCTACACTCTTTGTGCTTGTGCACAAAGCGAAATTGCAGTTAGTCCTGTCTATAGCTCTCGTCCCTCCACTTTTTTCCTCTGTCAGAAGTCTATGCAAGTGGGAATACATATGCAACAGTGACAACAAGCTGTAATTGTGCTTACTGATAGTTTTGTTGTAGTGCTGTGAGCACAACAATATCTGTGTTGAAGAAGAAATGAAACAATCATGACACAATTGGTTACAGAACTTACAGTTCTTTTTACCCTCCTCTTTCTCCTGCCTGAATGTTGGGACATTCCCTCACCATACATTGCTGCAGAATTAAACAAACACAATAATATAATAATGTACATGTTTGTGCATCCATTTGTGTTTGCTCACGTTGTAGGCATTACTTGTTGCAGAAATGCATGCAAATGGACTATAGCTGTAGTATTGACTTACTGTGGAGCAACAGGAGAAAGAGGATCAGAAGAAGGAGGTATAGGAGGATCAGAAGAAGGAATATGATGATCTGAGACAACATCCATCATAGAGTTCTAAATTACCAGAAAGATCACAATATTTGTGTGACATTTTAGTCAAATCTCACTCATGTTGTTTAAAAGATTCTCATCCTCAGGAACATCGCTCATCTGCAGTAAGAAACAAACAAACAGTAACACCAGTGACCCAAACACTTGTAGAAACTTTCAATTTTCAGCTGCTCAATCAAAAAAGTCAGCAACGGAGCCTGGCAGCCTCTAGGTGATACTTATTGCAACCTATATTATATATATCTATCTATCACTAGAGCAGCAGTGTGATAAAGCAAAAATCATGTCAATAAAATTATATGTAAATAAAAAATATGTAAGTAAAATTACCTAAAGTTGAATATAGTTTTCCTTTAATATTGTATATTTTAGTCTGTGATGGTACCTAAATTAAAAGGAAGTGGACATTGATGCATAACTTATATACAATGTTTTCAGCTTACTTTTTTACTGTAGTTACTTTTGTCCCTTCAGACTAACTAACCTATGCTTGTTGTGCCTGTGCATGAAGCGAAAGGGCAGTTTTGTCTCCCTATATCTCTCTCTCCATTTTTTCCGACTGTCAGAAGTCTTTGCAAATGGGAATACATATGCAACAGTAATAAATACCTGTAATTGTGGTTACTGAGAGGTTGTCAAAGTGTTGTAAATTTTTCGTAAATGTGTGACTTCCATACAAGGAGGTTTTTGCCAGTGTTTTTGAGTATTTTTTGGCAACAAACCGTCAATGCACATTGACTGGCAGTACAGGCGAGGTCACTGTTAATTTCAAATTTAACTTCAGTGAGTGATGATGACCTCTCAGACCAACCACGTTGGCACCTTCGACAGCCACAACGATTGAGAATGTCCATTATTTCTTGCTTTCTTTGGTTATTGAGGTGGCGAGCCAACATTTGAAAAATAACAGAATTGCTAGGTTGTAAATGCACCAGTTAGTCAACATGTACAAAGACTTACCCTCACCAGCAGTTCCTCCAAAAGCAGAACAGTGTGGAGCATGAAACTGGGTTTCACACTGCTTGCTGAGTGGGAGCAAAACGATCCTGGCAGCGTGAATAAGACCACTCATCTCCATGTTGGCTTGTGCCTCATCTCCATATTAGCTTGTGCTATTTCACTCCCACAGCTGCTGGAATGGCTGCACTGGCTCACACCTTGCAACATGTGAGCAAGATGATCGAAGAAGATGCAGTGCTCTCTTTGAGGACCAATTTTACCCATCTGTCACAAGTAAACCTATAAGAGTAGATCGTGTACAGAAATATAAATCAGTGTGTACTTACAGCACTCTCTCCCTTCATCCGTTTATATAATACAAAACTGTTGGCGTTTGGCCCAAAATAAGCTTTTAAGCTCTCTACAGGGAGAGATCCCTCAGAATCAAGAGCTAGTTCTCTATCTTCAACGACTACGAAATCCATTTCTGTAAAACGTCGCGAGAACGATTTAATTCAAGTATCTTTGCCTCTTTGACTGTGAGCATGTTTATGGAACCACTTCTAGTGCCAGTGATGGCACTACTGTAAATCCCTTTATTTATGTGTCCTTTTTTTTTAGCAATTTGAGCATTTTACATCATAAAACATCCTTTTATTTTGGCGATTTGAAAATTAGCATTAGTATACAGAACAGCTGAAAACAGTTTGGATGCCATGATTATTAGAGTTCAGTCAGTGATAGAATCCATGATGCTAGCCTTTACAAATCCTTCTATGATGACGTCACTGGAAATATGTGAAACAGCTTCAATGAGCCATCTGGCATGTAGTGGCTTAAAGAACTGATATGCGAAGATCCGGTTTGATATTTTCTAGCTCTACTCCATCACCCAACTGTTTTTTGACTAGATCTGCATACCAACTAATGAAGCAAACCTTTAGTTCCTGTTTGAACACTTGGTTAACCGTAAGGTCTAGTGGCTGGAGTTCTCCAGTGCAATTAGCTGGTAAAAGATGCATTTGATGTGATTTCTTTCCAGTAATGAATTGAAGTATCACCACCTATTACAGCAAAACGTCAAAAAGAGCAAGAGCAAAAGATCCTTCTCTAAGTCCAATCTTTCTCTGGTGGACTGCACTTAAGGGACAAGAAACAAAGTCTATGAAGTGTAGCATAGTATCATCTGTGCTCCAATGGGTCTCTGAGTGATGAATGTCCCATCCAGGAGGAAAAAATAATGTCAGGATGGCATTTGTTTGCTTTTTCCACAGTAGATCAAGTGTGGAGGGAGAAGAAACCCAGACATTGTGCATGACAAAAGAACAGTCATCTCTCTCTTATCTTCCTTCCCGATAACATTAACTTGCTTTGACCCTTCCTCTGTCCACTCACTAGTAGGCACATATTTAGCACCAGTCTGGATCACAATTTATAATCAGCTCAGGTGGGATATTGTGATCTTTAACGCAATCAACAATAGCTTGAGACATGCCAGTTTTATCTAAGAGAAGTTCACGGGAACCTTACGAGCAGCCTTTGTTGCCTTTTGCTTAACATAATTCATCCTGGTCATAAGAGAGTCTGCCCATTTCTTTCCTAATTGGATTGTTACCCCATGTGCTCACACAACAGAGAAGGATTGTTGTGCTCAACAATTCCCCTAGCAGCAGCTATAACATAGCTCTATTGACAATTCCACCGGCTAAGCGCAACTTTCTGATATAATCTTGAACACTTGAATCTAAATTTCCCAGCTTGAGTGGTCCTCCACGGAGGTGGTGCTCAAGTCTTGTGACTGGCTCGCCTGTACGGTTCTGTCTTAAGGCTTCGTAGTAGCGTTTTTAAAACCCGCACAGTACTCTTGCTCAGAGGCTTTCCCACTTCCCTAGAAAAACCTTTCTATAGCTGCCTTGTTGCCTGATTCTGCTGCAAACTTCCCGATTTTAGCGCGAAGTTCAGGCGAGTAGAACGTGTAAGTACCTCGTGGTTGTTTGCGTCTATCTTGAGACTCCATGGCTTCCACAACGTTGGTATTCGCTTTAGCTACCTTATGCTCTTTCTCTTTCGTCTCATCCTTGGATGGATCAGGTAGATACGGCTTGCTAGAAACACTCGAGAACCAGCGGTAGAGAGACATTGTCGTTCTGCACGCGTAAAGTCATGCAATGTGCGCTGCAGTTTAGTAACACGTGGAAAATCACGTGATTAATTAAATTTTTAACCATTCATTAATTTTAGCGACTAGGAAGAAATCGTGAAAAAACTCGCGAAAATTAAAGGACTACATACATAAAGGGATTTACAGTAGTAAAATTGCCTAATGTTGAATATAGTTTTCTTTAATATTGTATATTTTGGTCTGTGCTGGTACAGAATTAAACAAACACAATAATATAATAATGTACATGTTTGTGCATCCATTTGTGTTTGCTCACGTTGTAGGCATTACTTGTTGCAGAAATACATGCAATGGACTATAGCTGTAGTATTGACTTATGGGTGTGGAACAGGAGAAGGAGTATGAGAAGGAATAATGGCAGGATCAACAGATGGGAATGAGAGGATCAGAATTTTCTGTGACAACATCCATCAAAGGGTTCTAAATTGCATAAAGATCACAATAATTGTGTGATATTTTAATCAAATCTCACTGACATAGTCTAAACGATTCTCATCCTCGCGGACATCACACTATCTGCAGTAAAAAACACAAACAGTAACACCAGTGACGCAAAAACACTTGTAGAAACTTAAAATTTTCAGCTGCTCAATCCAAAAGTCAGCAACAGAGCCCTGGCAGCCTCTAGGTGACACTTATTGCAACCTATATTATATATATACTATCACTAGAGCAGCAGTGTGATAAAGCAAAAATCATATCAATAAAATTATATGTAAATAAAAAATACGTAAGTAAAATTACTAATGTTGAACATAGTTTCCTTTATATTGTATATTTCGATAACAACTGCTCAATGCACATTGTCTGGCAGTACAGGCGAGGTCACTGTTAATCTCAAATTTTATCTTTAGTAAGTAATGATGAACCTCTCAGACCAAACACGTTCTTTAGCCACAACGTGAGAATGTCCAGCATTTCTTCCTTTCTTGGCGAGCCAACATTTGAAAAAATAACGAAATCGCTAGGTTGTAAAATGCACCGTTGTCAACATGTACAAAAGAACTTACCCTCGCCAGCAGTTCCTCCAAAAGGAGAACAGTGTGGAGCGTGCACTGGGTTTCACACTGCTTGCTGAGTGGAGGCAAAACATTCCTGGCAGCATGAATGAGAGCACTCATCTCCATGTTGGCTTGTGCCTCATCTCCATATAGCTTGTGCTACTCACTCCCACAGCTGCCGAAGGATGCACTGGTTCACACCTTGCAAGATGTGAGCAAGGTGATCGAAAAAAACATGCAGTGCTCTCTTTGAGGACGATTTATACAATTTGTTAAGCTGTCCTCTTTGTTGTGCCTTGGCATACACTGAATCCCTCACTTCCTTTCCACTATAGAATTTGTTAAGAAGTATTAAATTCTACAATTATATAAATAAGCATTTCCTCTCACTTCCCATCTCATGGACTTTTCTTCTAATGATCCCATTAAGCTCATTCCACTTTTGTCGAGCTAAAAGAGCTGACGGGCAATTTTGATCAAATAGACAGAGCACAGGGAAAATTTTCACTTTACAATCGTTGTTTTTATGGAAGTAGATCAATCATAATGTCTGTTAGTGGACATCAATAACATTTAATTAATTTTTGTATACTTTTAATACAATTGCTTACAGAACTTACAGTTCTTTTTACCTCCCTCCTTTCCTGCCAATGTTGGGGCATTCCCTCACCATACATCGCTGCAGAATTTTAAACGAACACAATAATATAATAATGTACATGTTTGTGCATCCATTTGTGTTTGTTCACGTTGTAAGCATTACTTATTGCAGAAATGCGTGCAATGGACTATGGCTGCAATATTGACTTATGGGGGGGAGGAACAGGAGAAAGAGGATAGAAGAAGGACGAATGGGAGGATCAGAAGAAGGATGAACAGAAGGATCTGAGACGACAACATCCATCAAAGGTTTCTAAATTGCCAGAAAGATCACAATAATTGTGTGACATTTTAATCAATCTCACTCATGTCGTCTAAAAGATTCTCTAAAAGATTCTCATCCTCGCGGACCTCACTCATCTGCAGTGTTCTGTGGCACAGGTTGAGAGCATAGTAATTAGTGTTTTGTGAATCAACAACTCCATCTGATTGAGGGTGATAATGTGGTTGTCTTTGATTTTGTTTATTCGAAGGATATTACATATTTGTTGTAGCAGTTCTGATTCAAATTGTCTACCTTGATTGGAATGAAGTTGCTCTGGAAGACCAAAACGGCAGAAGAATTTGTCCACCAGTGCTCGAGCTACTGTAATAGCTTCTTGGTTTAGAATAGGGAATGCCTCCATCCAACGAGTGGAATAATCTCCTATGACCAACAGATAGGAGTTCCCAGCATCACTCTCTGGCAATGGTTCTAGTATATCCACCGCTACTAATTGCATTGGGTAGCCTGTTTTAACCGGCTTTAGTGCTGCCTTCCGTTTTAGAGGAGGAGTTTTGCTAGCAGCACACACTGAGCAGGTTTGACACCATCATCTAACATAGTTTCCAGTGGCCAGGCCAGTAAAATCTTTGCTTCAATCAACTTAGTGTCTTTTCTTCACCTAGGTGACCTGCGACAGCTCCAATGTGTAGTCCCTCAAGAATTTCTGGATGTAATTGTCTAGGAGCAACAATTTATTTGCTTTTAATGAAATAAATTATAATTAAATATTATAATACCTAAGTCTTCATCAAAAATGTCACTAAAATTGCTCTCTTCGTCATCGCTAAACAGCCTTACAATAACATCCTCTGTGGTTAATTTATCAGTCATCGTGTAATGTTTTCATACCTGTTAACTAAGTGTGTTTTTATGGTTTATAGGGAAAGGTCAGTGGTTTATTAAAGTAAAATGGAAAAAAGGTCATCGTCTGTGAAATACTGTTGTTAGTGCGGAAAGGTTATGGACTCACCAAGAATCCATTGAGTTGCTTCTAATATCTCCTTTAGTCTGGGAAGTATCCAAAACCTAATTCTAGCTGCAGTCAACTAACTGACCAATATTATACGCATAGTATACATATTCCACACAACTGAGCGCATTACATGTATATAACAACGCACAGCACTCTAACTGACTGAAGAAATTAAAAACATTGAAATGTCCATACTAGAGAAGACTAAATTCTAATCTATAAGCAGCAAAACTTTTAAAAAGTAACTTGAACTAAATGGCAAACTTCATACTGGTATATACAACTAATGCACTGTCATATTTGTTTTTATATTCACTACAGTAATACTAATAAACATTGAGAAGTTTTTCTCTTCCAGCCAACAAGAACAAGTGACTTGGCTGTGTCTTCTGATGTAAGAAGTTCACATTCTTATGATTGTGGTGTTCCAGCTTTAACTGGCTTCCATAGTTTTGGGATACTCTTAAAGACATGTTTTGTTTTAGTGAGCGATTTATTGAACTGTTGATGATAATTGGCACTAGCATATATTAATGTGCACTGTACTATAGCCTAGTTTCAGTACAAAGTATGCAGATTTTAAATGAACACAATAACTTAATAATGTACGTGTTTGTGCGTCCATGTGTGTTTGCTCACATTGTAGGCATTACTCGTTGCAGAAATGCATGCAATGGACTATGGATGAAGTGTTAGTGTAGTCGATTTTTCAAGCATCTATTTTTCTTGTTTGGCTTATCATCTGGTTACAAAGTAACAAACAATTCCATCCCCAATGAAACTATTCATTGAAGTAGATCAATCATAATGTCTGTAAGTGGACATCAATAACATTTTAATTAATTTTTATATACTTTCAATGCAATTGCTTACAGAACTTACAGTTCTTTTTACCTCCCTTCTTCTCCTGCCAATTTTGGGGCATTCCCTCACCATACATCGCTGCGGCATTTAACGAACACAATAATATAATAATGTACATGTTTGTGCATCCATTTGTGTTTTGCTCACGTTGTAGGCATTACTTGTTGCAGAAATGCGTGCAATGGACTATGGTTGCAATATTGACTTACGGAGGGAGGAACAGGAGAAAAAGACGAATCAGAAGAAGGACGAACAGGAGGATCTGACACAGTTCATTGCAGTACTGCAAGATGCTGATCTTGATAAGCAGGATTAACAATTTCACTTCTCACATTCAATTACAAATAGATCCAACAATCAATGTTGTCACCAACTAATGTTTTGTGTTATATTAATTATTTCAATGGTATTGTGCTGCTATGTAGTGATTATAACCTACTATTGTCATCCCTATCATGCTCTTGTTTCTTTAGATTTTATAGCAGCATCCTTACATGGTTTTAATTTTGTAGAAAAAAATTTTATTTTTAGTTATTATTATTAGCTAGATAAGTAAATTAAAATGAATATGAGTAAAAAAAAAATAATTAGATCTACTATATAGTTATTTTGCCTTTTTTGTGAATTAAGATTTCAAAGTGAGCTTAACTCTAATAAAACTAAAAATAAGCATTTAGTAACAATTGAATTTACCAGATTGCATTTTCTTTTTCATGTTTTTTAGTCTGAGTCACTTGTACGGACTTACATTATCTTCCAATTTTTCATTTAATTTCCTGTGTATTTTGATGGAAGTTTTTGACAAAAGTAAACCTATAACTTACTTCTTTTGGTTTTCCCCTGGATCACTTCATACTCTTTTTACATAGCAATCAACATATAGTCCACACTAAAAATATGGAAACAACTTACCTTCATTTTTCAGTGGTTTTAATTTTTTATTAGTAGGAGCCCTCTTCTGTCCATTATTGAACAAAGTAAGAAGGAAAAAAAAGGTTTTGTCGTGCAGCAAATTTTGAAATGTATCAGTTGTTTATCTTACCTTTGGACATAACTATGAACCTCCTAGTTAGAAAATTAAAAAGGGACAAATGATCTCAATCAAATTCATCTTCACTACTATCTTCATCAAATTCTATTTCCTATTTGAAAGAATAGAGTCATGTTAAAATTTTAATTTGAGTGCAGAGTAAAATTAGCAATAATACGAATATATTTTATCATTCCTTCTCTTGACTCTTGTACATCATCCTATTAAAAAATATTACTATGGACAAGTCTAACCACTTTGGATTAGAGAAGATACAAAGAGTTCATGCAATTATCTTATCTATGCATATCAATATAAACAATGCTTAAAGCTTAAAGAAATCCATCTTACTATCATAAATAGCTAAAACAAAACAATTCAATATTAAAAGATGTGAGAAGGTATAAAACCAAAGTAGCTGGACAAACAGAAAAGTTTGAACTTACATCTAGGACTAAAAGTAAACACTGTTAAAACCTTTGTATATCTGTGTTAATGTGTGGGCTAATTTCATTTGTCACTTTCAATTGTCACATATAACAATAGAACAAAAATTAAGTGTAGAAACATACCACATATTCTATAAATAATTGTAAGCCTGCATCCAAAAAGTATGTATAAATGTAATAAACACCTTACATTTGTATAGTTTAATGTATTCAAGTATAAATATATTTACAGACTCTCACTGAATTTCGGTATGATCACCACCATCACTCTTTTCATAATGGAGAAACAAAATAGAAAACAATAACTTGTGCTGTTATGTATGTATAAATAAATATACTACTACTTCTATTGATTGCATGTAGTTAGTTCTTAATACATATATAAAAAGTATTTTAAAAGTATATTACCTCTTTGATACATTTAAATGTTTTCTTAATCTTATGTAGCCTGAAATGAAACATATTGTTAACTTCTATTTCAAGGTATTCATAATATTTTATTGATTTTAACATATCTATTTGTTTCCTTTCATCTCATTAATTGCTGATCAGAGTCTTTCCTTAGCTAAATTTTTGTCTATAATGACTACTGTCCATGTCTCCAGATGATATGTTTGGTATGCTTCTCTACTTCTTCAGAGTTCATATATACCTCATTGGATCTTTTTATTTTTTAGCGATTCCTCTTTTGATGTGTACCTGAGCATTTACCCAATCCCCCACTGCCATAAAACTATGTAGTGGAAGGTAATATAATGCTAAAATATTGTGTCTTTACTTATAATGTATCTATCTCTTAGTGTTATATTATTTATTATTTATAATATGAATAGCTTTATGGATTTTAACAAACTTACCTTAGTGCTCATTACTTTTATTCATCATCATTCATTTAGTAGATTCCAATTTTGACTGCTAAGTCAGCAGTGGGGGAGAGCGTGTCTCCATCTTACACGCCTCGTGCTTCGTTTATGGCATTCTTTCTTCCTAATACTAAAACAGTGTATAAGGTGTACTGATAAGATATTACTATAGGAATGCAACTAGCTGTTTTAGGTTATAATATCATACTATTAATAATATCTACCCATAATGATATTATGTCGCTATTAGCATATAAATCTGAGAATACTTTCAGGCATTACAGTCTTTTTAAGTGACATATTTCATTTGGTTAGGGACTCTAATCATTCTAAAGTAAAAGTATAGCAATAATTCAATGGGAAAGCAATGCATGTTAAAAGTAATTTGTGAAAGTCTAAGTAACTGTTAAACCCAACAATGGGAACTAAGGGAAAATTGATTTTCTGCGTGACATTAAACCAACAGATGGCAAATTTTGCAAATAATAACTATTGTCTTAGTCCAAAATGTGAAATTTTCACCTTATGTTAAACCAATAAACCTTTTCCATGCGCAAAATTAAATAAACC
>NW_024533383.1:0-54766 GCF_016097555.1 Gigantopelta aegis
TTGATTAGGGGTCCATACTGTACTTATATTATCTATACACAACCATTTTCAGCTTCTAACTGATTCAGCAGTGGAGGGAGTGCCAACATAAGACCACACCCACTTCATCTTTAGCGCCAGCAAATAACTTGAGAGAATGGAAATATGTGCATGTATGAGCCACACCCACTTATATAAAGCTTACTTTTTGGAGACAATTTGATTGGTCTATACGCAAATGAGTCTTCAAGAGCCGTTATCACCTCCAGTGGGGTGGAGCTATGTCCATCATGGGGACCAAACATCAATGACCCAGCATCAAGAGATCCTAGAATATATTTAGCTGTACAATTATATAATATATATATTATAATGTAATATTATAAAAATTATCTGTTTTGTTTTCTAACTAACATACTTTAGCCATTTTAACTAGCCAATTAATAAATCTTTTTTTCAGATATTATCTGTAGAAAAATAAAAATAAGAAAAAAGAATGATGACTCCAAACATGAAGAACCGGGAGATGTGAAGTATACGGGAATATAACAATCTAGTATACTTATATGAATTAGTGATAGTTAATGCCACCCCCACCGAAACTGTGATAGCTCCTCTGGCTACGACATGTCGTGGAAAACATTCAAGTTCTTCGAATATGAAGAAGTGAGAGATCCAGAAACTAACCAGCCGTTTAATAAGCTCAAGGTAAGTGATTATATTAGTTAATGCTCACGTTATCCTATTTACAGGATCTTGGAATCACCTGCTGTTCATGTGGGCGTGGCATCATGGTATTTGGAGGTAAAGTTGTTGCAGTATATACAAGGAGTCTTCTAATCTTGTTCTCATTACAGATGGGAGTGGTTTTTCTTCACATTTTTGACTAGCCTGTCCAGTATGCTTCTATTGAGGCTTATGCCTTAAGAATAACAGCAACATTTATCAACTAAAAACTCGTAACATTATACTAACAGTTGGAGATGATGAAGATTTCACTCCTTTGATAAGAGTTTTGGAACCTTGATAAGGTAAATATAACCAAATACGTTTAGAAATCTGGTTTATATTGTTTAATTTTAGCGAGATAGGCAGGGTAAATCCAACTTGCTCTCCGTTCTAATAAAGCAGCTGTATACAATGCAGAGTAATGAAGCAGCAGACAGCTGTATGTTTATACTTTTGTCTTAAATTTTTATAACACTATCTAACCATCTTTGTCACTGTCTTTCTTTCCTATTTTCCTCTCACCTCCCTCTCTCTCTCTCCCCCCTCTCATTAAGGTGATGGCTATCTGCGCTCATGAGAATATGAATCTTATTGCTGTTGGTTATAAAGATGGTACAGTTGTTATACTTAGAGGCAACATCACTCGTGACAGACAGTCTCGACAGAGAATAGTTCACAAAGAAGATGAACCTGGTATATATGTTACAGGTAATCTGACATCTGTTTCTCTTATATCATTAGTTTATTGTATTGTTCATGTATAGGTCTGGCATTTCGTCAAATTAAACAAGTTTCTATTTTAATGATAGCTACCAACAAAGCTGTTTACTCGTGTTTTATTGGAGATAATACAAAAAACGTATGTATATAGATCTTGACTATAATATTTTTATTCTCTCATCCTCTCTCTCTTCTCATCTCTCTCTCTTCTTCTCTTCTCTCTCTCCAGATCCAGGATTGGTGAATTTGGCTGTGAACTCAACTGTTTACTCTAACAGATTACACTCAAGACTACAAGTTTGTTATTGGGACTCCTGAACTTGTCCAATTCTTTACTCCTGATTTTACCAGCTCAATGTAAAGCATTTGAAGGTAATTGCCAATATCTAAGGAGATTATCACTTATTTTTGTTTCCTATAGGAGATAAGTTTTTTGGTTCGTTGGTACCGTGGTTATTTGATCACTGCAAGCGAGGGTTCCAGAGTGGGAGCATTAGAGGAGCTCATCCTGGAAAGGGTTGATCAAGAGAAAGTAAAACCTGGCAATTTATGATATACAAAACCAATTTGTTGTCAGTTAGAAATTATATTTTTCTTTCATACAGTATGACTTTTTTTTATTTTTTAGCATATCAGACCACATTTCAATTACGTATTGTTGACGTGTTAAGTGAATGGGGCTCACTTTATGTGTTGTTTTAAAAGATGGCAAACTAATTCGGTTAGATGAGTTTAGACACAAAGACAAAACTAGAGACTTTGTTTAAGAAAAAACTTGTATGATACAGCTATTAGGTTAGTTCTGTTTAATCTCTCATACATGTACCTTTAATCCTTTGGTGTTTTATTTCCCTCCCTCTCTCTCTCTCTCTCTCTCATAATAGTCTTGCTCGAAGTCAATCATACAGTGATGGTCTAATGGAAATCTTCACACAATATGGTGATCATCTTTACAGGTAAATAATGTAAGATAGTTTTATTATGTATGCTCTTTTTAAATGCTTGTAGTAAAGGAGATTATGATGGAGCTATTACACAATACAAGTTAACTATTGGTAGTTTGGAACCATCATATTCATTAGAAAGGTGGGTGGAGCTTTTGTCAAAATAAATGATTCTTCTTTGTACTCATCTTTAGTTTTTTAGATGCTCAAAGAATCTATAATTTGACGGACTATTTAAAGGGTACATATATATATTATCTATATATATCTATATATATTATATTACATATATATATATATATATATATATATATATATATATAATATGTAATATAATATTATATAGATATCTTATTATAGGAGTATATATTATATACTGAAGTATCTAAGTCTGTGAAGAGTGCTCGATGTCGTTAGACTTCGAAGCGGGTTAGAACAGAATTAAAGACAAAAGAACAGAGCTCTCGCTGTGTCGCTCTGTTACTCTCTCGAGTTTCATGCATCTTATGCGATCGTCGACGATCGCATAATGCGTGAAACTCGGAGTAACTCCCAACACAGCGAGAGCTCTGTTCTTTGTCCTTTAATTCTGTTCTATATCTAATATATATATAATATACATATATATAATACTCTATATGTTCTTGTTTTTATCTTCTTTTTTAGGAGTTACATCTCCAAACGTCAGGCTAATGCTCCTCATACAACTCTCCCTCTTTGTTTAAATTGTTATACAAAATTGAAGAATCCTCTAAGAACAACTTCCCTGAAGCTTTTGTCAAAGTAAGTGTGTCTTTATGAAACATAATTCCTCTGCCTCTCTCCTCCTTCCTCTCCTCTCCGATTCCCTTCCTCTCTCTCTCTCTCTCTCTCCTCTCCTCTCTGATAGGAGGAACAATCTCCTTTTGATGTTAATGCAGCCATTAAGGTGTGTTGTCAGCTACTTACTTTAACATGCTCTAACTTTAGCAAAACGATTTCAAAAACATGATTGGTAAGTCAAACAGAAAGTAATTGACCTAATTACTTTTTGATTCTATCTTAAGGTATTTATTAATTGTACTGGAAGATCTTCATCGTCATAGTGAAGCACTGGGTTACATAAATCACTCAAGTTTGAAGCTGTATGTTATACATGTACATTATTACATGAATGATATAACATTTGATAGGCGGAGTCTAACATGGTTAAAATGGGCGGAGCCTCATACAAGAACTTCCCAAGGAGACAACTGAACTTCTTGTTACATTGTGTACTGATTGGCCTGTGGTCGTGACCACACCCAATTATCTTTAGGAGCAATACAAAGGACCAAGTGGTTAGAAAATACATATACCCATATAGTCAAAAATATTCAATAAACAACATCCAAAATTCTTAACTTTTTATTTAAGCTTGATAGTTGTACATAGTGTTCAAAAGAGCTTGGATACCCACGCAAAGTTGCATTATTTGAAGTTGTTTTATTATTTTTAATAAGCAACATGTAATGTCCAAACTCTTTTGAGCATCATTGTATATATAGGACATGTACGTGGAGAGATCAAACAGAGATAAGAAAACAGAGTTTTGTTGTAGAATAACCTTGTCCATAATATGATTATAGTAGGTCTGGTTACTACTAGTTAGATTATTAAACACTTTTATTAAATCTTTTCTAATATTTCCCATTGTAAAAATTACAGTAATACTAATAGTGATAGCACTATATTTGATCATGATATGGTTAATTAATAGTGGAACTAAATGTAATTAATGTTAATTATAGCATTTAGATATTTTTAAAATGGAATGATTATTGATAACTATTATCAACATAACAGTTATGTAAATAATAATTCATTATATTCCTATTAACAAATATAACAATTGTTTATCATTGTTGTTACTCTTTAGTAACAATTACACTTGCTTTTTTCAAAATAATATATATTTATTATATATTTATATATGTAATTATATTTTTGTTATAATATTCAGCTCCTCGTTTACGATCTAATCCTGGTAAATTATTGCCGTCTTTGTTGATAAGAAAGAACATTTGATGTTTTTTCTAGAAGAGATGATACGAGTTCGTTTGATAGTTTTACAATCACTTATAATTTATTATAATATATTAACATTAGCTCATTATTAGGTTAAATGATAAATTCCTAAAACATAAAATGAAATGACAAGTCACTGTAGCCATTAAAAGTCTCATGCTCATACTTTAAACACTCCAGACCAATCCCAGGATATTGTAGACTCATGTTCATGCTTATATTCTCATGTTATTTCTTTAGCTCCGAGAGTGCTGGGAGCCTGTGGTTTGTAACACTTTGCTTGAACTCTACCTAGCAGGAACTGGAAAAGAAGATAAAAAAGGAAAGGCACTTAGATTATTGCAAAATCCACAGGCTCAATACGATGTTGACCACGCCCTCATGTTAGCAAGGACATGTGACTTCAAAGCTGGTATACTATATATGTATGAACGAACTGGACTGTAAGTTTATGAAATCATTGACCACACCCATTACCATGCTTTTTATTAGTTATCAACAGATTTTAGCATATCATATGGAACATAATGATATGGACATGGTAATGGATACCTGTAAGAGATTTAGGTATGTAAAATATTGTTTGTTGTATATTGTAGACTCTCTTTGTCTCTCTCTGTCTCTCTCTCTGTCTCTCTCTTCTCTCTCTGTCTCTCTCTCTGTCTCTCTCTCTCTCTCTCTCTCTCTCTCTCTCTCTCTCTCTCTCTCTCTCTCCCTCCCCTCCTCTCTCTCTCTCTCTCATAGTCAACAAGAACCAGGTCTATGGGTACAAGCTTTAACATACTTGCATCTCGTGAAGAATGTAAGGGTAAAATTCCTGAGGTTCTCCGATATATTGAAGAACAGCATCTCTTACAGCCTCTACTAGTAGTACAAATATTAGCACAAACAGGTCCAAATTAATTAATATTATTAACTTATTAATGACATCATAATGATGTCATGTAGATACACTACACTAGATGATATTAAACAATACATTGTCCGACATTTGGAGGAGAAAATGAAGCTATTGCCAAGGTAACCATGTAAATACATGTAAGAGGCGTGGTTTATCTGAAGTCACACCCACTAGGATGATCGCCTGATACGAGAATATGGAGAAAGTACAAGTCAAATGAGACAAGATATTAATGAACTTAAGTGCAAGTGAGTACTGGTACTATGGTACACATCATAAGGTCCTCCTATTTTAGGGCTAAAGTATTTCAAGTGATGAAATGTAGTCAGTGTAAACGAGGGTTAACATTACCGGCTATACACTTCTCTGTCAGCATTCTTTCCATCAAAGTAAAGCCACAACCCTTGACCACACCCACTCTACCTATTTTATTTGTGTAGTTGTATGGAAGACGAATACGAAAATGAGTGTCCAATATGTGCTAGAGAAAACAGTGAGAAAGGAAAGAGTTAAAAATAATACGATTGTTTATTTACCTTATAAGGAAAGTATTAGATATAATACATCGACAAGAACAGTCCAACGATTTACTTCTCATGAACTATTAATTCCATTCTCAAGTAAGTATGTGTACTTTACTCCATATAATTATGGTCATATTTACAATCAACTAAGATAATATGTCTCCTAATAATTATCTATATGGTATATTATATTGTTATTGTAATGTTTACATTTCCATCCATCTTTTAATTAAATCATTTGTCCATAAGGATATGATCTATTCATCCATTTTAATTGTTATGTATCCATTGTTATCTTATACAGCTCAATAGATCAGCTGATGGATTTTCAGTAGTAGCCGAATATTTTGGACGAGGCGTCTTCACCACAGTATGTATTTTTAACCCCTTCAACTACTCATATATATTATATATTTTTAACCCATTATAAACTAAATTACATGGTCTGTTAGTCTATTGTAATCTACAATATGTTAACGTACTGTTGAGCTGTATGTAATGACCAAATATGGTAAACATGTAGTTCTCACTTTGTTTTAATCCTGTCTTCACATCCTCTGAGGATTGTACAGAAATGGAGATATACAGACTGGACAAATGGACATATATTTATAAAGAATGGATAAATAGGCTCCTGTTTGGTGTATGAATTGTTATAGATAAAATATCCTATTAATATAATAGTTTATATATGATATGTTGAATTGTAAACTTATTTATACTAAAGGATGTTATGAGTTGATAGACTATTGTTGATATAGTAGGATTGATCATTGTTTACAAAATTTGAGTTGATTCAGTTTCAGGATTGGTTTAAAAATTGTAATGGCTGTAAGCATGAGGATGGACACACCTTTAATGACTGTATACATGAAGAATGGATACATATAATAATAGATACATACCTGCCATTAATAGAATAGATAAAATGTGTCCTAATTGTCCTGGTAAACAAATTAATGAGAGATAGATCAGCTATCCTGACTTTTGTATATTGTAATATCTCTCAATAATTTCTCATTAATCTCTCAATAATCTCTCTCATTAATCTCTCAATCTCTCTCATTAATCTCTCAATAGTTTCTCTCATTAATCTCTCAATAGTCTCTCTCATTAATCTCTCAATAATCTCTCTCATTGATCTCTCAATAGTTTATCTCTCATTAATCTCTCAATAGTCTCTTCATTAATCTCTCAATAATCTCTCTCATTAATCTCTCAATAATCTCTCTCATTAATCTCTCAATAGTCTCTCTCATTAATCTCTCAAATAGTTTCTCTCATTAATCTCCAATAGTCTCTCTCATTAATCTCTCAATAATCTCTCCCATTAATCTCTCAATAGTCCTCTCTCATTAATCTCTCATTAATCTCTCAATATCTCTCTCATTAATCTCTCAATAGTCTCTCCCATTAATCTCTCAATAATCTCTCTCATTAATCTCTCAATAATCTCTCATTAATCTCTCATAATCTCTCTCATTAATCTCTCAATAGTTTTCTCTCATTAATCTCTTAATAATCTCTCTCATAATCTCTCAATAGTCTCTCTCATTAATCTCTCAATAATCTCTCATTAATCTCTTAATAAATCTCTCTCATTAATCTCTCAATAGTTTCTCTCATTAATCTCTCAATAATCTCTCATTAATCTCTTAATAATCTCTCTCATTATCTCTCAATAGTCTCTCTCAATAATCTCTCATTAATCTCTTCTTTGTAGACTAAAGAAGACAAATGAGCTGTTATAGTTATGTATTTGGTAAAGATTGTGGTAGTTGTTATAGATGATCCTCCTGAACATTAGTTTGTAATTAATGCTTGATTGTATTGTATTGTATTGTATGTATGGTTTGTATTGTATTGGTTGGTTTGTTACTATCAATATACAGTGTGATCAAATTATATGTAATATAAATGTACTACATGTGTATTGTGTGTGTGTGTGTTGTGGTTATTTTAACAAGTGTTGACATTATATGTTACAACAATTAACAAAACTATCTACACACAAACCAGCTGTTACACACTTGGAACTGCAGAATGATTACTATAATCAATAGTGAGATGATACTCTATATAATGTACATAGTAGCAATGTAGGAATACTTGTATTGTCTGAAAGAGCTGCCTCTGATAGTCAACAGTTCAATTAGTGAGGTGCTGATGTATTTCTATCACCTCCTAAGTCCTGTTAACACAGCCAGCTGGAATTGTTTAGTTAATTTCAATCTGGTGTATTGTTTATCTTGTCAACAAGTGGTGTGTTTATTGGTGCAAACATGTAAATATGTTTGTCAGTGTATGTAATATCACATTAGCTCTCTGAAGGGAACTGGTGCCATATCAACACAAGAACAACTTAACACTAACCTGATCTCTATAGACACAGCATTATCATGACCATATATGTACATTATAGTATTACATATAGACACGCTTGTATGTGTGTTAATAACTTTGATTACTAGTGTATGCAATATAAAACCACAGCTGTGTTGGGTTATCAAAAACACAGTACTAGTGTTGTTATCTCTTTAAAGGAAGTGCATTAGAATTATTGCTTAGAAAAGAGGCGAACTGTTTTTCTTAGCTACTGAGAAGTCATGGATGCAGATGAAAAAGCACGCGAACAAGAAGCTGAAGCTTTCTTGGCAGCCATTACTCCTAAACTCATGGCCAATGCTGGTCAAGCTGGTGGCCTTCCGCTGGTCAAAAAACTGTGGTGAAACTCGATAAACCAGGCAATGGTACTTCTAAGCAGGCTGCTTCTTCGCTCTCAGCTAATCTCAGCTTGCTGCAGAGAGAAGAGGCTAGACAGCAGGCTGTGAAACGCATCTCTCAAACTCATCGCAGTGTCAAAGTCGCCTGAGAAATCTAGCTCAGACACCAATCAGTCTGGTACTAATAATCTGAAACCTGTACCTAGTCATTCGTCACCTATTTCTTCTACGGTGACCAAACCCAACCAGTTTAAGACCAGCAACCCCATCATCTGGGACTGTTACCCTCGGACCATCACCACTGCAAAATAGGTCTTCAGCGGAAGATAAGTCCCACAACAATAACCAAGCCTGCTCCTCATCCTCCCACCCTCTCTCCTCGTAAAGATGACAAGAAAACAATATCAAAGTCAGCTCCCACAACACCAATCAACTCTCAAGGTACTGCTAGACCTGTTTCACCAACGCCATTATCTACTCTTCACCCAGCAAACCAGTTTCTTTTCAAAAACACCCAGCCCTACACCTAATCCTATGGATAAGCCCCCTGCTAGACCTGTTTGTTTTCACCAACACCATTGTCCACTATGCCCAGTAAACCAGTATCTTTTCAGAAGACCCCAGTCCTACTCCTGTCAATCCCGTGGTAAACCCCCTATTCCCCTTCAGTTACTGCAAATAAAATCTACTCCCGCACCTGCAATAGTAAAGCCAGCTCCACCACCTACACCACAACACCCACTATTATAAAATCTTCCTCACCAGGACCTTCCCCATCCACTTCAGTGAAGCCTGGTCCATCCATTACAACCACACCTCCTAGATCTACCTCACAATTGCCCCTATTGTTACTACAGCATCTAAAGCAAATGATGTATCTAAGCCAATTATCACCACGACCCAACAAGCCCCACCCCTCAAACCTACTCCTATAGCAACTACCAAGGACGCTTCGTGCTAAGCAAACTGCTTATACACCCACGTCGTTTTGCCACTCCCAAGGAGCTGTTTATTCATCAACTCAGAAAGCTTTGGAAAGTCAAATAGATACTGATTTAGCAGATGAACTAGCTAATCTAAAGCAGCTGGATACTTTACTAATAAACAAAAAGCTGTCGGAGCTGGTAAGATTGGGAGCATTTTAAAGAAAACCTGTCTGATTTAATAGAGATGTAGTCAAACACTTGTTAATGAGTGAAGAGGAGCTATTACTGAACCTTGATAAAAGAAAAAGCCTCAACTGGGACGAGTACTTGATGATAATGCTCACCTTCATCGTATAAGCCACAACTAGGACGGGTAATAGATGCTCCACCTCCTGCTGCCCCACCTCAGCATCGTCGTCTTTCAAACCACAATTGGGCGGGGGTACTGATACTCCTCCTTCTTCTTCGCCCCCATCAGCACCATCATTCAACCTCAACTTGGACGTGTTGTTTGATACTGCTTCATCTACTAGTAAACCAGCTAAGTCAACGTCTCCATCTCCTATGGCACCCACCCACCTCCTGTGACTACAGTCCAGGTCCCTCCACCAACCTCCTGCAACTCCAAGCCCACCCCCTCCTCCTCCTCCCCTGCTCCACTTGCAGCCACAGCTCCACCCCGTCCTCCTCCTCCTGCTCCCTTGCAGCCACGGGTCCACCCCCTCCTCCTCTCCTGCTCCCCCTGCAGCCAGGGTCCCCCCCCTCCTCCTCCTCCTCCTCCTGCAGCTGCCAGGTCCACCTCCTTCATCTGCAACTGATGATGCTCCTGGTCTTCCACCATCCTCCTCCTCCTCCAGCCCAACCCCCACCTCCTCCAGCTATGTACCCCCTAAAAAGAACACACCTATTGAGAACATCAACTCGTCCAGCACAACAAGCTCCTAGAAAGCCACCTATGGGAGCAATTGGGATAGATCTACAAGCTGAATTGGCAAAGAAAACTTAGTTCTAGAAATAAACTCTAACAACAATAATAATAACAATAACAATATTATACAAACTAAGACAGTGTGTTTTGTGGGCAAGATTTTTCTATCACATCTGGTGCAGCTGCTTCTAAAAGTAATGTTGTATTGTTACCTAGCAACGCAGCTAGTGGAAACAAAAGAGGTGCTAGTTCACACAGGTCAGTTAAGGTATGTACACAATGTGTGTAGTTATGTATGGTTTTATAGGTCGATTATCTCCTGTCCATTTTTCAAATGATGATCAGTTACAAATTGAACTAGAAGACAAACGCAAACAGAGACAGCAGGCTTCCATTGATTGGATTGATAAGGAAATTAGAAAAAGTGAGTAAACAAACAGAAAGGAAACAGAAATAGAATTAACAAAAGATAACAATAAATAGAATACAAAATAATAGTAAATAATACTATTAGTATTATTAATAGAGACTACTATGTATAATACAACTATAGTGTGTAGACTTACTGACGTAGTAGCTATATAGAGATTATGATGTAATGACTAAAGAACACTACCAATGTAGGCTATGTCTTAATATAGACGAGAATGTGCTTATGTCAGCAAAAACTAATTGAATGCTTGCCAATAGAGAATACTGTTAATAGTTATTACCAATATAGATGGACTATCAGTATATTTAAAATTTAATTAGATTAATTTGGATTGTAAATCTTTATATTTCTCATGTATTGGAGTAACTGAGCATTCTCCCAGCTGGTCAGGTTCATGCTCTAAATATCATTGGTTTTGTTTATAGACACACTACATAGAATATGTTGGCAGTTGGTCCAACTATTAACTCATGTCTTTGGCAGCTGTATTATTTGTGGCAGCTGCTATAGTATTTTAGGAGGAAATGTGGTTGGAATTGGTACCACAATTTATGGAACACTCAGAGCTGAGTAAATAGTAATAATTAGTGTATAAAGATTAGATATCACCCAATAATAGAATGATACAAAATGAGTACAATATTAGATATGATAATATATGGAGGAGACGGAGTAAATTATATGGCTATTATGACCTGAACTACCTGTTCCAGTAGTGAACTACATGTACTAGATGCAGTGGTTAATATCTCATGAAATATCTATTGGATATGGGACATTTCTAGAGTAGAAGTATTTAATATGTAATTAAAATGTAAAGAATAACTTGGGAAGAATTAAATGAACTTTATTTGACACACAACTGTTTAATCTTTTGATCATCTTCATTATATATAGCTTATTGCTGAGATGAAACGATTAGAACATTAAATGAACAGGGACAACCTCAAGTGAAATTTGGCTAGGTATTTTATTTGATGAAACAGCTTCTCTAATACATTTGAGCTCAGTTCTGGAACTCTAACTACAGCAAGAAAATTAAAGGTCCACACATTATATTATATATGTCATTCGTATTATAGTTATATATTCCATTGTTAGTACAATAGTTAGCTATTATAATAGATAATGATAGGGTTTCAACTCATTAAAGAACTAATAATTAGTACCTATGTTATAGTGGTAGTTGTCCATTTCTTCATTCATCCGTCCATTATCTAGATAGTACAATATGAGGGGAGAACATCTCATGCAGTTGCTACCATGACAATGTTATTGTTTACTCTTCTTACTGATGTTGTCCCTGAAGACACTGAGACACTTTATTTGAGTAATGCTAAGAAAACTCCAGAACTTGCTCGTAAACATGCTAAAAAAAGGACAGTATTTTGATAGCGGACCATATTGTGGCATGAAAACATACACAGGTGGGTGTGGCTTAACTAGATATGGCGAATAATAGATATGATCATGTATTATTATAATATATTAATAATACATGATCATGTATAGTATATTGTGTATTATAAACCTCTATATATAATGAATTTGATAAATTTTTAGTTTAAACTAAATTTTCATGGTATCCCATTTTTTAGACATTTATTATAATGTTTTATTTTATATAGTGTGCTATTTGTTCTAAGAAGGGTATATCCTGCTGAGTAGTGGGCGTGGACACATGTAGCTATCATAAAACATGCTTCAAGGTTAGTTGTGTGTCATATTCATGTATCCTTCTTTCATTTTATTCATCCATTTATTAATTGATTATACATCCTATTAGTCTAATCATCTATTTATTGACCTATTTATTAAAATTAATTATTAATAATTTATAATAGAATGTCCTACATTTAATTAGTAAATACTTTTCTCTCATTACTAGATGTAAGATGTACAGATTGTAATAAATGTATTAACTCCTACAACTTATGTACTATATCTGAATCAGTTGTATTGTAAAACTCACTATAACGCGATTTCGTACTCCATGGAACTACTCTAGTGGATTCCTAAGGAGTTTATATGGTTAATTTGTTTGAATTTTAGATTTTGGTTTGTTTTTGCTTTTTATTAGTGAAACTGTTTATATATTAGTTTTAGTTCATTTTAGACTACTTAAACAATCTTTTTTATCTAATTAATTTATTTCATTAATACATTTATAGGCAGCGGTCAATATTCGTAAGAAAATTCTACGAGGTGGTATGCGGTAAATCCAAATTTATTTTTAGACCGCATGTTACTAAAAATAGATTGACTTTTACACATGTCACAGCGTGCAACAGTTGTCCTTTTTTTTTCTAGTAATATTGTCTTTAATGATTGTGGATACTGAATTTTCATCTTGACCTTACATACCTAATCTGATTGGTCAATGATACCCTGTAGCGTGTCTAATTTATAAGTACTTGGGTGTGAAACTTGAATTGTTTTTGGTTCATGATCACCTAGTATATCTTCTAGGAATGATCGATATACCGCTCAATGGTAGATTAGTCATTGGATTATGGTATTGTCATCAGATACCATGTACTACTAAAAGGGAACTTACTACTGATATCCTTAGATTGGTGGAGTCACTATTGTCTGGAGATAGAGTGGTGGTAACCTGAACCTTCTCTCTAGTTTTATTTTCTCTTACTTCTCTCATTCTATCAGGTGAGATTGAACTGAATCCTGGACCTAGGGACAGTAATCACAAACATCTATATATAATAAAATTGAACACAACACTGATATAGATAAAACCCAATCCAAAGTGAACTATTTCGTGTCCCATTCTGCTGATCTTACTGTATCATTACTCCTATACCTTACCACTGTAACTAATGAACTCTATGCTAAAGGACTGATACACTTTGAGACTAAAACTATATATTGTCAATAACAGGAGAAGATGGATTATAAAAAATCTAGTAAGTTGTAGGTGTGTTACAGAGACAGTTTGCAAGCACATAGGATCCCACACAGTATCTAGTGAACATTTGTCATGTATTAAGAGATGACCAAAATGAAGGACTAAAAGGGTTGCTACCTTTATATACAACAATTAGGTAAGTGAATGTTTACTTATTCAAAAAAATGGGGTTATTCTATAATTAGGTAATAAAATTCTCACTTTTATTGGGTTATATGGTCTTCAATTAATAGAGTTTTTTCATTACCTATTTTTTGTTGGCAACCTTTATATAAACAATTTGTGAGTGTCCCCCTATTTTAAGTGCAAAGCAAAATTAGGCAAATAGTTAGCTAAATATATGATATAGCACCATGTCTCATATATTTGTATAAAGTCAGTTGATTTCCTGTTTCTTATTCAAAGCCATTTATATTGGTACATTACAACTAAATTACTCACATTCAATTTACAGTCGTAACAATTATTAATAGTTTTAAACAAAACGATACACATTAAACTACCTTATAATTTTACGCATGAACTATGTCAGGTTGTTCTAAGATTGTTTTGACCCATATTTTATGTATATTAATTAATACATTTATTTAAAATATTATTTTATTGTACTATTGAAGTGTATTTAACAACCGGCATGGACTATTAACAGCAATATAACAATTAAATTTACTCTTACCAGGGGCCTTTTGGGTCTGCACATGGTTAATTAAAGCATTAACAAACAAACAATTAACAATACTCTCAAATTTCAATGATATTGAAATCATAGTAATTTGCTTAACAATTACAAACCTATCAAACCTATCTTAGGACAAGTTTGGGGGGGGGGGAAAATTATAATCTAGTTCTATAATCTTCATTGAACATTTCTATAAAGTGTAAGTTCTGAGAAGTATAACATCACCAGCCTCTACAAGATTTATGACATATGGCTTCATAATAGATGTATTTTGTATAATGCTTTCCCATTGTTAGCATTACATTATGCATATGGTGAAATCACACATTGCCAATAGAGTCATCTATATATACAAGCTTACATTGAAATATCTGTTGCATGGTTAGTTTATTTTGTATCAACAAATATTGCTTAATTGATAGATAAAACCTTTTTATGATAATGATATATAATACTTTATCTGTGCATTCTTAAAATTCTACATATTTTCACATTAATTCAGAAGAGGAACCTGTCACTCCAGCATGTCAAATATTACAGAAAAGCATTTTCAAAAATCTGACACAGCTTATTCTTCCTTGAATGTATATCAACCTTGTATAAAGAGAGGGTTATCTCTGAGGATACATTACATCTCCTACAGATGGCAGGAGGTTTGACTAACCACCAGACAATTGAGAGAACTTGCATGACAACGTTTTGAAGGACCATAATCAGTTGGCAATATTTGCTAATATCTTGTTACAATCAAGAGAAGACAGTAGAATATAGTGTAGCAATACTCAATGAATATCGTAAGTGTAGTTTAGTACATGAAGTCTATACTTCAACATACCTTTTTGTGTAATATGTAGATCAAAAATCTTTCCTCACTAAAAGAGATTCATCTTCCAACTACTTATCAATACAAGTTTTGATGAAATGAGAATGGCCTTTGGAAAGCTTTTTGATGATGTAGCACCTCTTATTGAAAAAGGTGCCCGACCATTAAGGCAGTTCAAAGACTATCTTCAGAGATGCTTTTCAAACTTAAAACTAGATTGGAGTATAAGCCAAGTCTTTTAAAAATGTTATTGAAATAGTACAAGAAAAGTGTACAATGGATTAAGTATTGCTTGCCTGGGAGGTATTGGGTCAAAAGATATCACATAAAAACAGCTGAAAGTCATATTAAAACTACAAAGAAAAAATTGAGACGGATTCTGTGGAGAGATCAAACATCAGTGGGTGTGTAAAAGTGCAAAGTTGATAATAAATTCCATCTTGTTTTTCTCAAATGTGAGAAGGTTTGAGTTGTTTTTGGAATGGAATACAGATGATGAACACACACTCAATCGAAATAAGAGGTTGGTTAGGGAAGGCATTTGGAGACATGGCTGAAAAGTTTTAGTGAAGAAGCAAAGAAAGGCAATTCAATTAGTGTTACATGTAATGCACACAACATATAATGGATACTTGTTGATGAAAGCAGAAGAGAATTTTGAACAACTAAAAGAGGAGGAGTGATCAAGTTACCCAATAGGCTATGACTATATTTTGGATGTACATAGGATATATGATGGGGTAAGATGATTAGGAGTAATGTATTACTAGAACCAATAGTTCACTCTGTATAGGATAAGGTTTACTATGGACAAAGAACAAACAGCTGCAGTGAAAATAAAAGGAGACGAAACTGGAGTCTGCTAAGGAAGAGGTAAGGATACATACAGAGATCAAATCATACACTTCCACAATGGAAAATTAGTAATGTCATCACAGCTGGAACTAGAATCATTGATGCCGATCATAGATATTGAAGACCAGATCCAAAAATTAAAAACAAACCCAACTGAAATAAAAAAGAGACTCCATTATTTTTACTTTAATAACATGACAAGTGAGCCTGAAGAATCCTTGTTAGATCCTGTGTCCAGTACAGAATCTACATAGTAGTTCAAATGATGGTAAAATCATTAATACATTCATATATAATTCTTTATATTACAGGTCAAACAACTAGTATACATAGTATAACCATATACCAAATACATTGGTAATTGTATACTAAACAACCAATATATCTAATAATATTAATGATATATTAATTATATAGGAGTTGACCCTTTAATAACTGCAGTAAGAAGGAATAATTTATCATGAAGTGATTCAAGATTATTAGAAAATGATGCTAATCCAAATTGTTTGGAGACGGTTTAGTATTTTTATTTTTTCAAAGTTAAATTATTGTAGGCGTAATTTTTTGAACATGATGACTGGCACGGGTATAGCAATGTGGAAATAAATAAATAAATAACAAAAGTCCCAAAGACCGGTACTTTCTCCATATTTAACCACCTCCTCCATTTCACCTATAACATGTTAACCATAAATCTGTTGCATTGAGAAAAAATATCCTAGTTCGTATCCAAGCCATTGCCCTCACTATGATTTATTCCATTTAAACGGAAATCTCTTGCCTATTCCTTTTCAAGATGACATTTGCTTTTGTGGCCCTAATTAAGCCAACCATCCACAGAAGGTAACAGATTGGGGAAAGATACATGACATGTCCTAACTTGCCCTTATATTCTTTTCCTGTTTGCTGATGCCCAGTATGGCATCAACTATCCTATTGACATAAGGACTGGAGCATCAGTGTCTATGACATGAATATCCAACAAGCCATACCCTCTATTAAGCTTAATTTTGTACATATTCTAATATGACATTCTGGTAGCTTATGATAAAATTATGTCGCATTAACTTATGTCAAAATTAAGAAGGGACATGAAATGTCCTGTTTGTATTTTATTAATTTTATATGAAAGGAGACTTTAAATATTGTATATTTATAGTATAGAATATAGAGCTCCTCTCCAGATTGCTGTTAACAATAGAAATAATGATATTGTTAAAGCTCTCTATTAATGGAGCTGAATACTAATATTACCCAAAAGGTAAGTACAAGTTTGATTATTGTAACCACTATAAACTGTCTATTTGTCATTTGTAGTATGGAAAAGAAACTTCTCTTCACATTGCTGTTTGAAAAAGAGATAGTAACATTAATATAGTTCAAACATTACTAGCTAATGGTGCCTAATACTGAGGCTGTTAGTGAGGTAACTAATAAATATTCATTAATATTGATATTATGACATCACACAGTACAAAAAACTATTCTAATATTTGAGGCTGTTGACATGGTGAGATAAAATTTACAAATCTTAATATCATTATTAGTCACTATATATTTTTCATTTTATGGGCAAATCCTATAATTTCCACTATTACTTATTGGAGTCTCTAATTCTTATGCCAAAGATGCATAATTATTTTTTATGTCCTTATGCTATACAGTTTGGTAGTACTCCACTCTGTCTTGCTGCTATTTTGGGTAGACAGGGACATTGTTGATGTGTTATTATCTAATGGAACTAGAACTAATCATATGGATAAAGTAGAATATTTTTATTACTTATATATATGTTTTTATATTATGTGTCTTTTTTTATTTGTCATATGTAGAGTGGGAAAAACTTCACTCATTATCTCTGCTAGCAGTGGTCATAGTGGATATAGTTTAAATCGTTACTATATAATGGAGCTAATATTGAGGCTGTTGAGGAAGTAACTAATAATATTTGGTAATATTTATATTATGACATCACACAGGATAATAAAACTCCACTTCATTATGCTTCAGATCGAGAGTGGTCATAATGATGTAGTTTTCAAATATTACTAGCTAATAGAGCTAATATTGAGGCTGTTAATGGGTAACTAATAAATATTCATATATTGATATTATGACATCACACAGGATAATGAAAACTCCACTTCATTATGCTGCTGAGAGTGGTCACAGTGATGTAGTCTAATATTACTAGCTAAATAGAGCTAATATTGAGGCTGTTAATGAGGTAACTAATAAATATTCATTATTATTGATATTATGACATCACACAGGATATGAACTCCACTTCATTATGCTGTTGAGAGTGTCACAGTAATGTAGTTCAAATATTGCTAGCTAATAGAGCTAATATTGAGGCTGTTGGCAAGGTGACTAATAATATTCATTATATTGATATTATGATATCACACAGTACAACAAAACTCCACTTCATTATGAAGCTAGCAGTGGTCCAGTGATGTAGTTCAAATATTACTAGATAATGGTGCTAATATTGAGGCTGTTGACGAGGTAACTAATAAAATTTTTTTACAATCTTAATATCATTAGTCACTATATCATTTTTAATTTATGGGCAACTCCTATAATTTCCACTATTAGTTATTGGAGTCTCAAAATCTTATGCAAAGATGATAATTATGTTTTTTATGTCCTTATATTATAGAGTTTGGTAGCACCCACTCTGTCTTGTTGCTATGTAAGGTAGACAGGACATTGTTGATGTGTTATTATCTAATGGAACTAGAACTGATTGTGTGTAGTCATTTATTGATAATATTAATAATTATATTTAGAAGTGATCTATTATTGTGAACAATAATAAGTGTTTAGCTATAAGACTATTAGTGTACAATAAACAGTTATATTTAAAACCTTTATATCACAGTAAGTTAATTTGGTAATATAAATTTTGGCAAAATGCTTTAAAATAGTGTTTGAACAGGTTAAATGTAGCATTTCTTGAAAATATTTGAATAATATTAATCATCAAATTTTTCTGGTATCCTGTCTTTAAAGATTAAAGTTTTGTGTCTTTGTTATTGATCACTTGTAGAGTGGAAAAACCCCACTTCATTATGCTGCTATAGGAAAACATATTGATATTATTCAGACATTATTGAACAAAGTTGTGATCTAACATTAAGGATGAGGTTAATTTATAACTAATACTGGAATATAATAATAATATCTATATTGTTAATAGTTGAGTGGTAACACTGCTCTTCATGAAGTTATTAATTTTCTTTATGTTAACCTCCAATGTGATGTTTGTTCAAATGTTATTAGATTATGGTTTGACCTAGTATTATGACTGTTGTAGTTTTTTCACTAGTCTTTCTCTATATGATATCTGAAATTATTTCAATTGAATGTACATATCAAATTATGAGTTATTGACTTTGTGTTAACAATAGAAATTTACTACTTTATAAACTATTATTAGATTAGTTTATTGTTTTCCATATAGTGGGGGCCAAATCTCCTTCATCTTGTTGCTAGACATAATGATGTTAATGTCATTAGGATATTGCTAAATTATGGAGCTGACCCAAATATTGAGGATAAAGTAACAGCTACACGCACACACACACACACACACACACACACACACACGGATTATAATAACCATTTTGAGTTCAGTTCAGTATTTCATTCCTAATTACCACAACCAACTTGCTAAGTATTTTATTGTGACATCAAAACATTTACAATAACAAGTTTAATCTTTTGCCTAAGATCTAAAAAATACCTGTAAAGAATGCCAGAGAGTTTGAGTACTATTAAATATTGATCAATTTAATTTTTATTTTATAAAGAAGATATTTCCACTGAATGATGAAGTAAACAAAATCTTATCTTATTTACTGAACACCATTGGTAAATAGGAATGTGTTCATAGTAGGTATGGTTAATGCAAGTAATAGTTTTGTGAATTTTTATTTATCAAATGGACAATATTTCCATTATATACAATATTATCATTACTTTTATTAATAGAGAGTGTAGAAAACCTAAAGATCTATAAGAGCTGGCAGACATTTGTTACTTCTTGAGAACTATTCCAAATCTCCAAGACTTCTAAATGTCATATTTTGTAATTTAAAAAGTTGTTGCTAATATTATTAAATGACATTGAAATTAATTAATTTAATATAGTTAATTATTTAAGCTAAGTTACACTGTTGACTACCTCACCTTCTTACTTTGTTGCCAACTTCTAATAAGACTCCCAGCAATTGATCACTTAACCTAGCTTTATTAGAGAACACCTCTATTGTTTGAGGGCATTGATCTATTACCTTACAATTTTAATAACCCTTAGAAGCAATAGAAACATAACAAAGGTAGTTTGTAAGACTGTGTTAAACAATTCTTATGTATATAATATATATATATAGATACAAATTAATCAACAACCTGTATCGATCAGTGATATATATATAGCTAGGATGAACCTTCATTGATTACAATAGAAAATAACAACATGTCTGAAGTACCTAGGTTGTTAGTGAATGGAATCGACCGAAATTACATCAGAACACTAGTTGTAATTAATATGCTAATGTATTTTTTATAGTGCAGAATAAAAAAACCTCTATATGCTATTGAAAATGGTATACTAATATTTATATAATTATTGTTAAGACTCTGTTATCCATTTAGGGTCTCAGTAGGATCTATGACCTGTCATATATTAGTTTTCCACATGACATACTGTTACTGGTAGTGGTCAAAAAAAACATGGATGGATTATCAAGTGATCACAAAAAGAGAGAGTAGAGAGTATGTCCAGCATTATGGAGATAGAGAAAACATTGTTTTTCTGATATGTATTCAATTTACTACAGCAATACTAATAAAGAATTATTAATGCTGGCATAAGTTGTATAACTACAAATTTTGAGAATACTATTATTAGTTGTCTTGTTCAATATATGAGCATAAACAGTATCATTATATTCATAATAAAAACATTAGATAAACAATAGATTAGTTCCAACTAAATTTACATAAATTAACAACAGAGAGCTAATCCAGATCTGACTACATTTATGAATGAATATTATTAAATTTCAATTATTTTTCATAAAATGTACTAAAATTATAATGAAAAATGCAATTATTAATAATATTAAGCTGAGAAACTACTGTGGTTCTATGAACTATTAAATAGTTTGTTAATAAAAGGTTTTCACAATTTATTCTTTTATTCTATTATTGTATGCAAGAATTAATAGTGACAAATGAATTAAACTATAAACATTACAAATGCAGAACATGGCAACAATTAGCCTTTACTGTGAAGGCTACAATAATGGATGTGGCTGAACTAGCTTACAAGCTTCTTCTATTGCTAATTAGCTTGCTTTTTACCTTCTTATTATTGGAGAATTATGACTCACTTCCACCATGCTACTTCACCTTAAGAGATTAAACCAAGTTTATGAGTGTTCAATATTATATGGTATTGCACAAAATGTACAATGGAATATCATGAATCTGGCAACTCTCATTACAATTATTTTCTACTAGGATGGTCAGAAGGCCTAAAGATATGGTAAAAAGGTGATAAAAGAAGAGATCACATTCTTCAAGACATCACTACAATAAGCTATTTTATCCAACAACTCTTATTTCAATATACACACACAGGTTCCATTGTCTTCTGATGACAAGTTATCTGCATATTCAACTACATGCCCTAAATCAATTCATGAGTCATCTAATTATCCAGAATCAACGCATCTGTTTGAAGATCCAGATGCAAGTGACATTATTAATATTTATATTATAATATGATATAAAATTACTATTAGATATCTTCTGACTGGTCACCATTTCTATAAACTATGCAGACAAAAGGATGTCACTGGTTATTTGTTCAGCATGAAATTATTTTCTTGTGATATTGAAATTAATCGTACACATGACAAGTTGAATTTCCCCAGACAAATAGCTTGCTATTCCTTATTAACTATTGCATTGGTTTAATTAATTTCTATATAGGGTCTGTCTTGATTAAGACTGAGAAGAAAACAACTAGATCAACTCTAAATGCCATATTTTCTAATTTAAAATTTTAGTATAATTTGAAGTTATTTATATAATAGATTGTTGAACATCAATCACTGCATTTAAAATAGCCACATACATTGATTTCAGTGTACAGCTATCAGTTTCTCCTAAAAAAATTATAGCACAATATGTCCTGGGTCTACAAGACATTCTTTATATTCATTAGCTCATTGAACTTACACAAACTTGGATTTGGAGAGACTATTGCTCTGTATAAGTTGTAGCATTAAAAGTATAGTCTTAATGTTCACTCAGAACAGGAGAACAAAAGTTATGCCTCACTATTTCTAGTCCATGATTCATAAAATGAGGGAGAGCATTTCATGCAGCATTACAATGACCATGTTATCATTGATCTCCTCACTGATAATATTATTGTCCCTAAAAATACAGAGACATTTAAATTTGAACAATGCTAAGAAAAACTTTGGAATTGCTTGTAACCATGATAAAAAGGACAGTATTTGATAGCAGACATATTGTTTAGTAACACAGGTGAGCGTGGCTTCACTAAATGGGGTTAATAATAGATATGGATCATGTATTATTTAATTTTGTATAGTAAATGTTGCTATATTGTGTATTAGTATATTTCCCAATATATACTGTATTTGATAAATTCTAGTTTAAACTAAATCTTTCATAGTCATCTTATTTTTGAGGACATTTATTATAATATTTTATTTTATATAGTGTGGTATTTGTTCTAAGAAGGTGTATCTTGCTGAATATGTGGGCGTGGACACATGTAGCTATCATAAACCTGCTTTGGGTTAGTTGTGTGTCCATTCATTTTAATCATTTATCCATTCTTTTGATTTATTTATCAATTCATCAATTGATTACACATCCATTTGTCCAATCATCTAGCTATTTACTTATTATTAAAATTAATTAATTAATAATTCATGGATATCATGACATTAATTTGTATATACTTTTTTCATCATTAGATATACAGATTGTAACAAATATTTAATCTTACAACTTATGGTAATGTATCTGATCAGTTATATTGTAAAACCACTATGAACAGTGATTTCGTATCCATGGCAACTACTCTATTGGATTCTGAGTTGTTAATAATTTTGTTTGAATCTTAGATTTTTGTTTGTTTTTGGTTTGTATGTAGTTGAATTGTTTGTATATTTAGTTTTGACTAATCAATGTAATATTTTTTTATTTAATTAGTTTTAATTAATATATCTAAAATAGGTTGACTTTAGAGCTACGACATAGTGCATTCCTTTTCTACTAATATTTTAAGAGAGCTCTATAATATTATTAAATTTGTCTTTAATGATCATGATGCCGACTTCATACTAAACTACAGACCTAATCTGTTTCATAATCGTAGCTGTCTCGCGTAGCCAGCCCCCTCCCTCTTTTGGGAAGTAACCTCGAACTACCGAAAATCCGGTAGTCCATAAGTGAGGTAGACGGCAAACACGCACTTTAAAATTGCTGACTCAATAGAAAGCACAATGCCAGCTACGTCAAGCTAGCTTTTCACTCGGTGTAAATGAGTTCAGCAGGCTCTTTTGTTCTGCCCTGTACATGAAGTTTATCAGTATAAAGTAGTATATCGGCAGGCTCTTACCATTCCCTTTTCTCATAGCAGTTGGTTAGATTTGTGCTCCATTCCAATTATGACTAGTACAGTGTTTGAACACTGTCTCTTGTGTAAAAATGATGTCAGTGAAGGAACATGTACAGTGAAAAGAAAAAAATTATTGTTCAAAGCAGCAGACGTGTCTAAATGTGGGATAAGCAGATAGTAACACCTAGTCTAGTAGCAGCAGCTTGAATTTGCAGCTTCTCGATTATCCATGACAGTTTCAAAGGTTATAAATTACAACTCAACTGATGAAAGCATTGGTTATTGTAAACTCATGGCGCTTTGCATAGGGCAGAACAAAAGAGCCTGCTGAACTCATTTACACCGAAAGGCACTGAAAAGCTGTTGAGTCAGTAATTTTAAGTGGGTGTTTGCCGTCCTACCGACTACTGGATTTCAGTTGACCAAGGACCCTTCCGAAAAAGGGAGGGGGTGGCCACGCGAGACTCGTGTAACTTGAACTTTGTGTTCACGATCACCTAGTGTTTCTTCTAGACATGATAGATACAACTCAATGGAGAGTTAGTGTTGGATTATGGCATTGTCATCAGATACCATATAATACTAAAAAGGGAACTGCTACTGATATCTCAGGATGGGTGGAGTCAATATGGTCTGGAGATAAAGATGGTGGTAACCTGAACCTCATTCTAGTCTTCTTTCTCTTAATTCTCATTTTATCAGGTGATATTGAACTCAATCCTGGACCTAGGACAGGTAATCACTAAATCTATATATAATAAAATATGAACCACAATGATATAGACAAACCACTCCAAGTGAACTATTCGTACTCATTCTGCTGACCTTAATGATGCTATTACTCCTACTCTTACCAGTGTACTAATGTACTGTATGCTAAAGGACTGATACCATTTGAGACTAAAAACTAATATATTATCAATAACAGGAGAAGATGATTATAAAAAAATCTAGTAAGTTGGTAGGTGTACTACAGACGCAATTACGAGCACATAGCGACCCACACCAGTATCTAGTGACTATCTGTCATGTATTAAGAGATGAGCAAAGTGAAGGACTAAAAGAGATTACTACCTTTATATTACAGCAATTAGGTAAGTAAACTTTTACTTATTCATAAATGGTTAATCTATAATTAGTAATTCCCACTTTATACTTGTTAATATAAATTCTCACTTTATTAATAGACTTTTTCTTTCCCTATTTTTCTTGGAAAAATTTATATAAACTATTTGTCATGTGACCTATTTTAAGTGCTAGGAAAATTAGGCAAATAGTTAGCTAATGTATATAATACAGCAACCATGTCTCATATATTTGTATATTATTCAGTTGATTACTGTTTCTTATTCAAAGCCATTTATATTGTACATTACAACTAAATTACTCACATTCAATTTACAGTCATAACAATTATTAATAGTTTTAATGGAACAAGATACTTGACTACCTTATAATTTTGTACATGAACTATGTCAGGTTGTTCTAAGATTGTTTTGACCATATCTTATGTACTACTTAGATTTATTTTACAGTCATAACAATATTAATAGTTTTAAACAAACAGATACTCCTTAACCATATCTTATATATATTAATTAATACATTTACTTTTAAAAATTATTTTATTGTACTATTGAATAATTGAAGTGAATTTAAAACCTGCAATAACCATTAATAGCAATCTATGAATTAAATTTTCTCATATCATGAACCTTTCAATCTGCGGATGGTTAATTAAACCATTAACAAACAAAACACTTTAACAGTACTCTCAAATTTCAATGATATTGAAATCATAGTAGTTTACTCAACAATTACAAACACTATCAAAAACCTATCTTAGGACAAGTTTTAAAATTATAATCTAGTTCTATAATCTTTCTTGAACATTAGCTGTAAAGTGTAAATTCTGAGAAGTATAAACATCACTAGCTCTACAAGATTTATGTCATGTGATTCATATAGATGTATTTTTGTATAATGCTATCTAATTGTTAGCATTACATTATGCATATGTGAATATCACACATTGCAATAGAGTCATCTATATATACAAGCTTACATTGAAATGTCTGTTACTTCGTTAGTTATCTTGTATCACAAATATTGCTCAATTGATAGATAGAACCTTTTTATGATAATGATATATATAATTTATCTGTGCATTCTTAAAATTCTACCATATTTTCACATTAATTTCAGGAGAGGAACATGTCACTCCAGCATGTCAATATTACAGAAGCACTTTGAAAAATCTGACACAGCTTATTCTTCCTTTGAATGTGGTTCAAACCTTGTATAAAGAGAGGGTTATCTCTGAGGATACATTACATCAACTGCAGATGGCAGGAGGTTCGTTAACCACCAGGACAATTAAGAGAACTACATGACAAAGTTTTGAAGGACCATAATCAGTTGGCAATATTTGCTAA
The DNA here is from genome assembly GCF_016097555.1 of Gigantopelta aegis. NCBI lineage: Eukaryota > Metazoa > Mollusca > Gastropoda > Neomphalida > Peltospiridae > Gigantopelta > Gigantopelta aegis. The sequence continues at coordinate 26,247 of NW_024533383.1, forward strand.
TATCTTGTTACAATCAGAGAAGTCAGTAGAAATAGGGTGTAGCAATACTCAATGAATATCGTAAGTGTAAATTTATTACATGAGGTCTATACTTCAACATACCTGGTTGTTTATATTGTAGATCAAATCTTTCCTCGACTAAAAGAGATCCATCTTCCACCTATTATCAATACAAGTTTGATGAAATGAGAATGGCCTTTGGAAATCTTTTTGATGATATGGCACCTCTTATTGAAAAAGGTGCCCGACCATTGAGGCAGTTCAAAGACTATCTTCAGAGATGCTTTCCAAACTTAAAACCTAGATTGGGTATAGCCAAGTCTTTTAAAACTGTTATTGAAATAGTACAAGAGAAGTGTACAATGATTAATATTGCTTGCTTGGAGGGCATGTTTGAAAGATATCATATAGAAACAGCTGAAAAGCATATTAAAAACTTACAAAGAAAAAGTTGATAGATTCTGTGGAGAGATCAAACTCAGTGTGTGTAAAAGTGCAAACTTGATAATAGGTCCATCTTCTTTCTCAAATGTGAGATGTTGAGTTTGTTTTGGAATGGAATACAGATGATGAACACACACTCAATGAAATAAGAGGTTTGTTATGGAAAGCATTTGGAGACATGGCCAATAACATTTTAGTTGAAGAAGTAAAAGAAAGGCAATTCAATTATTGTTACATGTAATGCACCACAACATATAATGGATACTTTGTTGATGAAAGCAGAAGAGAATTTGAACAACTAAAAGAGGAAGGAGTGATCAAGTTAACAATAGGCTATGATATCATTTTGGATGTACATAGGAGATATGATGTGGTAAGACATAATAGAGAGTATGTATACTAGATAATAGTTCACTCTGTATAGGATATGTTTACTATGGAAAAAGAACAAACAGCCTCAGTGAAAATAAAAGAGAGTGAACTGGAGTCTGCTAAGGAAGAGGGTAAGACACATACAGAGATAAACCATACACTTCACAATGGAAAATTAGTAATGTCATCACAGCTGGAATAGAATCATTGATGACATCATAGATATTGATGACCAGATCAAAATTAAAACAAACACAACTGAAATAAAAAGAGACTCCATTATATTTTACTTTAATACAAATGACAAGTGATCCTGAAGAATCCTTGTTAGATCTTGTATCTAGTAAAGATCTACTATAGTAGTTCAAGACAATGGTAAAATCAGTTAATATATACTCTACAATTAATATATAATCTTTATATTACAGGTCAACAATTAATACTACATAGTATACAATATAACAATACATTGTATGTATAATAAACACAATATATCTAATAATATTAATGATATATTAATTATATAGGATGGAACCTTTATATAACTGCAGTAAGAAGGAATAATTTATCTGAAGTGATTCAGATTATTAGAGAATGATGCTAATCCAAATTGTTTTGGGAAGGGTTAGTAATTTAAGAGTTTCAATATTTAATCATATTTTTATTATACATATATATAGCTTTATATATGGAATATATTGTATAATGAGTTAAATATAATATATATATAATAAAAACGTTAAAATAAAAATGTTGATAAACTGTTGTATGTACTCATTATAAAAAAACTAAATCAAATGGTGTAAAGTTGTTAATCTAATATCAAATTAAGCAGTCTGTTATAGATAATAAATATAAAATATAATTAAATTATGATATATCATTTTATTGTTATATACAAAAGTAATAACCGGCAATGTTTGTCGTGAAGTTATTTCCAATCACTATATTTACTCTATTATCTATGATTAATATATAATATAGTTATAGCTGATTATATCATAACTTAATGTCTATTATCATTTATAGTAGAGTATAGAGCTCCACTTACATTGCTATTGACAATAGAAAAGAATGATATTGTTAAAACTCTGCTATTAGCTGGGAGCTGATCCTAAATATTATCCACAGAGGTAACAATTCATGATAAGTAAAGATGGACTAAGATTGTTTTAATGTACTATTGTAGAGTGGTGATTAGTTAACTATAGCTATAAACTATAAATATTTTTAGTAAGCAGTTTTGTAATTTATTTAACTAACTATAATAACTATAACTAAAAGTATTTCAGGTAAACTTACGATACTTAAACTATAACTAAAAGTGTTTGACAATTTTAGTGAACATAGAGGTTCTGTACCCATACCATACTCTTGCATCTTTCACTTACCACACCCATAGGTGCTAAACAAAGGGAAATGATTAGTGATACATAATAGGTGTGCTAAGTGATAATGAGTTTTTAACTTTAAATCTAACTTTCTAATTTTGTTTAATTTTAGTAACTTTACTAAAAACTAAAACTCCTCACCAGTAGGGCTAACTTACTATAACTATTTACTAATACGAAAATATGTGACTAAAACAACATACTAATTTAGGTTATTGAGAATCATAACATTGCTAACATTAAGTTTCAATATTAGATTTAATCAGTAACCAATGTCAAAGTCCTGCAATAGGAATCAGAGGTTAAAATATTATTTTGCCTATAAGTTAAAGTCATATATAATATAGAATACCAAAATGGTTAAAAACAGATATAGACTGTATCCTATTCAATAGGGATAGGACCCATTGCTGTTACAATCTTAGTACCATTGGAACATATAAAACATATCCTATGTTGTTAAAGTTACAACTAGATTATCTCTTGTTATATATAGGATATTGAAAAGAAATCCACTCCACATTGCTGTTCAAAGAGGAGATATCGATATTGTTCAAACTTTATTAGCAATGAAAGCTAATCCTAACATTACTAGTGAGGTAAACAACTAACTATTTATATTATTTCTACATTGTATATTACGTGTATTTTAGTATGACAATAGAAACTCCTCTTTGATGCTGTGATAATGGAAATGTTGACATTGTTGAAACTTACTATCAGCAGGAGCTGATCCTAATATTGCTTCTGATGTAAGCAATATAAATAAAAGAGAATAGAGTGTTGTTTATTTTAAAAACTGATTTAAAGTGGATATGACAAGTCGACATGATTCAAATCAAATGTGAATAATTGAATCTTGTGTGACATTTATTTTGACAAGACTTTTTTTTTTTGACATAGAATATAGGTCTATGAAAGTATAGGATACAACTACCACCAGTTAAAAATTACATTATACATCATTATTATTATCTATATAGATATATATATATATATATAACTAGCATTGTAGCATTGTTTTATTTAATTGTTGTATGGGACAAGTAAAGTAAAATTAAACCTCATACTTTAATTACTACCAACACACATAGCAACTAATGAATTTAGTTATCCTGTACTAAACAATGATTGATCTTCAGAAAGTTTGTAGGTAGCTTACTTTTTGTTCTTTTATATCATTCTGTAATACTCATTTTCTTGGACTTTCTAATCATTTTAAGTGCAATGTTTAATGTGACATCAATATCTTCAATATCATTATTACTTTGTTATGTTCACTTGATATTAACTGTAATGCAAATTAATTTGTTGTTCATTTACAGTATAGAGATACAACTCCTCTCTGTGTTGCTGTTAAAAAGGGCAGTTATGATATTGTTTTAAAACTCTATTATTCATGGAGCTGATCCTAATATTACCTCAAATGTAAGCAATTACGACATATTTTCATACTATAAATAATATTATTATAAAACTAAATATATTATTATTGTATATAAATATATTATTATATATAAATTATGAAACTTCTCTCTGTATTGGCTGGTTGAAAATGATAATAACAATATTGTTCAAATTCTGTTATTAAATGGAGCTGATGCTAATATTACATTTGGCCATGGTATGTAAGTATCATATTATGGACTAGAGAATGTATTATGTTACCATGGAAATGAATAAATCTGAAAGGTTATGTGCTTACATCTTCATGTCTTAAATGTATTTGTGCATTTTTGTGGTTTTTATGTTATAATATGTTTTATTATATGGTATGTCAGGAAATTTGTTGTTTTATGGTCAGAAAATTTTAATGTTACAAGTAACTACAGAAATTAATGAACAATTTACTTATAATTGATTTTAGTTTACTTTGAAAATGTAAGTGATAATTTGGCTAGCTTAGTAAGTTACTGATGTTATAAATAAAAAAATATAATGTTAATACCTTTCTTGTTCTTAGCATAAAATAGATCTAACTGTGTCAGTTAAACAATACATTTTATGGGTTCATATGTATTATAGCTTTATGTGTGTATTCTATTCACTTTGAATTGAATTAATCTCTATTATTAACATCTGTAATATTGACTATGACTAATCATACTTTGAAGCTTCTAAAAACTGATTAAACTAATATATAATTGTTGTATGTGTATTAAATTTATAACAGTTTATAAGAACTGTAATTAAAGTCCTAAAATTTACACCATGTATATGATAATACATAGGACAAGAAAAGTGCTGCTTCATCATTTTGTTGAGAGTGGTCATAGTGATATAGTTCAAATGCTGTTAGACAAAGGAGCTAATATTGAGGCTGTTGATGAGGGAACTAATGATATTATGAGTTTTATAGCTAAAAGTGATGAATAATGTATTATATTATATAGTTCAATCACACACCAATATTTTATGCGGATGTTTCATTGTTTCTAATGATGTGGTTAAATGTGTACTAGACAAAGGAGCTAAATATGACAAGGTAACTAATAAAAAACATTAATTGATGAGTATAAATCTTATGATATCACACAGTTACAAAAAATATTATACTTCATTGTGATGCTCAGAATGGTCACAATGATATATTTCAAACTTTATTAGATAGGAAGAATTGACATTGATAAAGTAAGGATGATAATTAATTTCTAACAAGTACTTTCTAAAAATTTACACTTCAAATAGCATAACATTTGTATATATACTTTTACAATAAATAAATGAAATGGATCAAAAATACGGAACTAAATTATAATGATTACAAATAATTTTTTGTCTTATGCACACCATAATTACATAATTATCATTAACCCACACATTATGTGGAACTATATCTATGTATTTAGTAATCATGATTAGTATTAAATTTTTACTACAGGTGATTTTGCAATGTCTACTCGGAGTGTATTTTAAGTTAATATGAATTGTGCAAAAAAGTTTCCTCAAATCATGCCCATTTTATAGCTAATATTAATAAGTATTTCATGATTGTTATTTGAAATATAAAATATATATTTTATTTATGTAAAATCAGTTTGGCAGTGACTTTATGGGAATTGATATTGTAAATAATCACATATTTTTTACCCAGCATGTGAAAACATTACTATGGATGGGTACTAATAAAGCTATTCCTTTCACTAACTAATTATTGTATCTCACTACCATGTGATGTATTTGATATACATACTAGCCTAATTACTTAAATGGAATGTGTTTGGTATGATACCTTATAGTACTATTTTCTAAACTAAAACGTTTATATTTTACTGCAACAAAATGGAACATTACATTGCAAAATGTGTAAATGGTGTTTTTTGTTGATATCTTTATAATTTTTTATTTATATTTCTTTCTTTCATAATATTATTTTAAGAGTGGAAAAACTGTTCTTCATTATGCTGCTAAAAGAAAAATAGTGATTCATTAATACATTATTGGCCAAGGTTGTGATCCTAACATAAGGATAAGGTATTTTATAACTAATACTGCATTATAATAATAACATCTTTGTTATTAATAGGATGGTAATACTGCTCTTCATGAAGGTGTTAATTCTCATAATTCACGTGTTTTGAAGGTATTATAAAAAAAAGAATAGCAGATCCTAATATTGGTAATATGTAAGTATAAATCTAAGAATTATCTTTTACTTTATATAAATTATGTGTCTAGTTTATAAGTTAATATAAATAACTAGTGTATCAATAAAGGTTGATAAAACAGTCAATGTTTTATAATTGTTTTTATACATGTAGTATATGAGGGTCAGACTCCTCTTCATTTAGCTGCTAAGTGTTGTTTGGCTGTATTGATTTCATTAGAATACTGCTGAAAGTATGGACTGCCAACCCAGAATATGTTGATAATGTAAGTGTTACATAACAATTTTATGGAATTTTAAAAAACTTAAATAGATAATTTGTTAATATTGATCTAACACACACTCAGATATGTACATAAGTTTAACATACTTCTCCTAAAGTAATCATTGTATTAATACTCGTTTATAAGTTAATATAATAACTAGTATAGCATATCAAGTTTATAAACCGTCATACAATGTTATAATTGTTTAGGAGGGTCAGACTCCTCTCCATTTAGCAACTAAGTGGTTTGAGGGGTATTGATGTCATTATGATGCTACTAATTTGTGGAGCTAATCCCAAATTTGTTGATAACCGTAATGTGTTATATAACAAATTTTTGTACTTTGAAAAGATATAGTTTAAATATAATTTAATTATATTGATGTACCCACATACAACACCTGAATGTATGTATTATTAACACTAGTTTATAAGTTAAATAAATAACTAGTGTATTAATAAAGTTTCATAAACACTAAATAATTTTAATAATTGTTTTGTATACATCTAGATACAATGGTAGACTCCTCTCCATTTTAGCTGCTACTTTTTGATGTATATTGGTATCCTCCGAATACTGCTAAAGTATGGAGCTAATCCCAATATTGTTGTATATGTAAGTGTTATTATAAAAATAATTTGTACTTTGAAAAGGGAATAATTTAAATATAATTTATTTATATTGACCTGACACCAACTGAAAGGTGCACAATCATCATTATTTTTAGGATTTTATGTTTTTTGAGAGTGTTTACTGTTTAAAGCCATCCTTACATGTAAATTTTAAAACATAAAAAGAAAAATGTCGAGCTACCCAAAATTTGATAGACATAATAACCAATTACTTATTAATGTAAATTTGTTTTATATGACTGCCTTTTTAGTAGTCTAAACTAAAAACAGTTTATATTTTACGGCAACAAAACGACCATTACTTGCAAAATGGTGAATTGGGTTTTGGTTGATAACTTTATAAACTGTTTATATATTTTTGGTAAAATCCGGCAATTCAGTATGATATAAGATACTACAATATAAAATAGACATTATATAATAAATAATAATTTTAAACACTTAGACTGGGTTTTGGGAGGTATGGTTTTCTTAATAGTATATATAGAATGTTAGTATAGCAAATATGTCATAAGTTCCATTGTAAAATCTAAAAAAACCCCACGAAGTTATACCTTTACAATTAATTATGGAAGTATTAATTTTTTTAACATCATTTTAAGAATGGAAAAACTGTTCTTGCATTAGGCTGCTAAAAGAAAAATAGTGATATCAGAATACATGTTTGGCCAAGGTGTTGATCCTAACATTAATGATAAGGTAATTTAACTAAGACTGATCTCAGATAATCATAGCATCTGTGTTTATTAATTAGGATGGTAATACTGCGCTTCATGAAAGTGTTGATTCTATAATTTCAGTGTTGTGCAGGTATACTACGATATAAGAATCAAGATTAACATTGGTTAATATGTAAGTATAAACAAAAGAGTGCTAAATTAGATTTTTGTACTTATTATAAAACTTTGCGTCTAGGTTATAAGTCTAATATATAACTAGGTATCAATAAAGTTTTATAAACATTCCAATATATCATATTTTTTATACATGTAGTATAGGAGGTTCAGACTCCTCTCCATTGGGCTACTAAATGGGTTTGATGGTATTGATATCATTATGTTACTACTAAAAATTATGAGCCAAACCAAATAATTATTTCTAAAGTAATGTGTTACATACCAATTATATGTACTTTGAAAAGATATAGTTTTAAATATAATTAATTTATATTGATTAACACACACACACATGTATGTATATGTATACATACTACTCTCAAACTGGTCATTGTCTATGCGCTATTTTATAAAGTTTAATAAACTAGTGGAGCAATAATGTGGTTATAAACAGTTCAATGTTTTATAATTGTTTTTATACATATATATAGGAGGGTCAGACTCCCTCCATTAGCGGCTAATGGTTGAATGATATTGATGTCATTAGGTTACTACTAAAGAATGGGAGCTAATCCCAATATTGTTGATATGATAAGTGTTACATAACAATTTACTTTGGAAAGACATAATTAAACACATACACACTCGCATACACATTGAATGATTACCGTAATCACAAATTTTTGAGATTTTATGTTAAATCCTCAAATTCAATTTTAACAGCACAAAGAAAAATGTCTACCTAACCAACATTTGATATAAACATACTAACTTAATTACTTATAATGGAATGTATTTGGTATGAATTACCTTATAGTACTCTAACTAAAAACATTTTTATATTTTACTGCAACAAAATGAACCACTAATTGCAAAATGTGTAATTTGTTTTTGTTGATATCTTTATAACTTTTTAGTTATATTTCTTTCTTCATCACAATTCAACAATTCATTAGATATAACCAATTACTGTGTAAAAATAGAACTTACATACACTTTAGTGTTTAAGATGGAATTTCGCTTAATATAATATTGGTGTATTAAGGTTATATGGTACATATGTCACAAGTTTTATTGTAAAAATGCTAAGTCAGAAGTTATACCTTAAAAAATTAATATAGATTTCAATTTATTTTACATCATTTTAAGAGTGCGAAAACTTGTTCTTCATTATCTGCTAAAGGAAAAAAAAAATGTATATCGTTAATCCATTCTTGGCCAAAGTTTGTGATCCAACATTAAGGATGAGGTAATTTAATAAACTCATTACTGCATTATTAATAATAACATCTTTGTTATTATAATAGGAAGTGGTAATCCTGCTCTTCATGCAAAAGTGTTTGATTCTCATAATTCCAGTGTTTGTGAAGGTAGTATTAAAACGAGAAGCCGAATCCTAATATTGTTAATATTGTAATTATAAATATAAAATATTAACAGACTCTTTACTTTATATAAAATCCCATGTGTCTAGTTTATAAGCTAATATAATAACTACTTGTATCAATAAAGATTTTATAAACAGTTAATGTTTTGTAATTGTTTTTATAGACATGTATATAGGAGGGTCAGGACTCCTCTTCATTTAGCTGCTAAATTTTTGATGGATTGATTTCATTAGAATACTGCTAAAGTATGGAGCTAACCCCAATATATTGATAATGTAAGTGTTACATAAACATTGTTATTGTACTTGAAATACGTAATGTCATTATGATTTATTTATATCGATCTAACACACACACACATACGCTGAAATGATTGCCATTATCATAACTCTTTTTGATTTTATGGTTAAAACTATCCTTGTATTTAAATTTAACAGCACTAAGAAAAAATTTCAGTTAATATTGGCCTTTAACTGAAAGCATCAAGACTATTATGTAACTGATGACGAGATTGTTAAAAATATGATATAATAGTCAAACTGACCCCATCTCATAGTTAATGTTATTTGTAACATCTATTGATAATTTTAATATTAATAACTGGTATCTATAAAGTAAACTGTTGAGATATATATTGATGACATATTTGTTTGTTTTATCTTTAGATTTTAATATAACTTTATTACATATATCTATATATTAATAATAGGTTAAAAAGTCTTCATATAAATGTCAAACATTCAACCGGAAAGACACTACTACAAAGCATTATGTCGTTTGAAAGACAGGATCATTAAAAGTAAGTAACACACCAAACAACTAAATACTAATCTTATTGTAAGTTTGTTCTATTGTGTATTGATGATCTAAACACTGTACTTAAAGTAAATTGGTAATAATATTTTATATTAACAGATTGACATTCATCTGAAAGTAAGAGACTTTAAAAGGAACAAAGTTAGTAATAATATTTGTGTACTTTACTCTTATATTAGGTATAGATAGTTATGATCTTGTTAATTATAACATGATAATCTTGTCTTTAATACAGAACTAGTAATGGAGAAAGAAACAACATCAACTACACACAAACAGGTATATACATGTACACACTTCACCATATAAACAAATAAAGTTCATTGTTCAATAATAATTGTTTATTTGAGAGAGGAAGAACAGCTTTCATTATGGCTGCTCACCATAGAAAATGTCGATATGATTAAGGTATTACTGGACAAAGGTTGTGATCCTAACATTCAAGATAAGTAATTTATAAACTAGTATATTGTAATGTATGGTTACTTTGTATTAAACATTGTGGTGGACACTGCTCTTCATCTAGTGAGTATACCCTCTGATTCGTTACATGATGATGATTATAGCATTCACTGATCTTGATGATACATCTAGTGTTGTTCAAAAATATTTACAAGGTGGTACTAATCCTGATATTATGAATGATGTAAGCACACATGCACACAAACACACAGACATGTGCTCACATAGCATGATCAACTTATTACTACTTGGATGTTATCACTGTGGCTAAGAAAAGTGGTTATATAATATATATTATATCGTATATATACGCACATATATATGTCTGCTTGCATTATTTTATTCTATTATTATAACATTGATATGAATGAAATATTTAAACTCTAGCCATTTACCATTGATAACATGATAGCAACCAATGAATTTCATTAGCCTTTACTGTGAAGGCTACTATGATGGGTGAGGCTGATAAAGCTTAGAAACCTCTACACGAACTAGTTTGCTTTCTGTTTATGTAAACATTTTTGTATTGTCTTTGTTACCTTCTAATTTTCAAAACATGTACTTAAAGACTGGGTACTTAAACAAACATACAGAGTTGTCAAACCTGATCATGACATACTGATAGAGCTAACCATAAAATATATCTTAAGACAGTTTACTATATTAGTTCTATTTTTCTATGAAGACGTTGATCAGGAAATTATGGCTATCACTTCCTTAAATTGTCACATCACCTTAAGAGAATTACATCAATTTTTATGAGACTATTCAGTATTATATGTTTATTTTTTTAAAACACAAAATTATAACAGGATATCAACAATCCAGTAACTCTCAGTACAATTACTTTCTACAATTATTAATAGTGATGGTCAGAAACCTAAAGATGATTATTATGATCAACGTCTCAAAGGAAGAGATCAACATTCTGAGAAGTACTTAAAATCTTCACAACATATCACTACAGTTAAGTTTACTTTATCTAACAAGTACTTAATTCAACACATACACAAAGGTTCCATTGTCTCCTGATGACAAGCTATCTACATACTCAACTACTTATGAATCAATTCATGATTCATTACTCACCTGTCATCTAAAAAAGGAAGTTGGAACCAACACACTTGATTAAAGATCCAGATGTAAGTGACATTTTATTATACTATTATATCATTACTATTAGATGTCTTCTGACTGGTCATCTTAACTACAACAAGGTGGGTATGTAATTATGATGAAAGAGAAAGACAACACTGGTTATTTGTCCAGCATGAAGTTATTATTCTTGTGGTACTAAAATTAACCACACATATAACAAAGTTGGACTTCCTATCAGACAAATAGCTAACTACTCCTTATTATTAATTATTATATTGGTTAGTTAATTTCATTTCATATACAGGGTTAGTGTTAATCAAGACTGAGAAGATACAGCTAGATCAACTTCTAAATCCCATGCATATTTTGTAATATAATGCTTATTGGTTAATATTAACTATTGTCCAATTTTGAAGTTGTTGACCATCAGTCAAAATCTAGCCACATAATCTCATCATAAAGCTATCAGCTTCTAAAAAAAGTTACAGCATGTATATCCTGTGTCTACAAGACATTCTTTATATTTCTTAAGCACAGTAAACCCACAAAACTTGGATTGGAGAGAAGACTAGAATTGATGGACAACTGATGTCAATACCTTTTTCAATGTATATACGTATCAAAGGGCCAGACTATCTTCTATTACATAATGTCCAATGTTCACTACCTCTATGGTCATCCTAATCTACAACATCTTCATGCAACTGTTGCTAGAGACAGCTGACAGGTTATTGAACTATTTACTATTCTACAGAATATTACTACACTAAAGTTTAAGAGTGAAATACCAATATTTTGAGACATTTTTTGGTCAGCATTGGTATAGTTTAAAAATATGTTGACATTTAACAAAACATTGGAATATCATTGTGATTGAGCCTGTTATGTACAACTATCTCAGTAGTAATGTTTTCATTCCTGATAACAGTCCTCTCACACAACACCCATCTACTGGAGTTCAGAGTACCCATTAGACTAACAATGAATACTAGATAAATGTATCTACTACATTTATCATAGAATAAGTTGAAAATATTAATTGATATCAGTAAATTACCCACAAATCAACATTTGATTGGTCAAATGATGTTAGTATCAATAATAACTAACTAACTATTGTTCATAGTGAGGTGGGTGTAACTCATAATTCTTTCACTATAACTTTTTCAGCAATTTATAGGAAATCTATTACATTATAATGTTCAAATATTTGCTAAAGTAATGAAGGTCCATACAATGACAATAGACTTTAGCAATAAACAATAAATTTTAAATGTGATAGAGTTGATACTTAAGATACTAAATCATAGATAAATCCTCTAATATACATACATACATTGTGTTTGTTAGATCTTGTTGTGCTAGTATGTAAGCCACCTGTCCAAGGATAACTGATATGGGTTAACCCTGTCATCAGTGACAATTATGGTGTTTAGTGACAATTTATGGTGTCTATCTGAGCTATATTGCACCTACACTTACTAACATGTACACGTATTTAAACACATTGGTTTTACGATGTGGTGCTATCAAAGGGTGACTGACTATGTACACATAGACATATCTGAATTGGAGGAAAGTTTATACATTAATGCAATAATATATGAACTATATAGTAGTAAATTTTAGCAATTGCCTTGACATGCTATCTAAGGAAGCCAAAGGCAGACATCCAATTCTACTTTAATTCTATTTTCCATTGCTCAATGAAATGAGGAGAGTTGTCAATATTCCTTCACCTTAGCATTCAGGAGTTTCTAGCAGCATGGGTGGCCATGGATAACTAAGTATGAGAAGACAGAGGAAGTGTTGCTAAACACTTTGATAATGATCACTTTAGAATGTGTCTGAGGTTTGTGGCAGGTCTAATTCATCTTGACCACGATAGCTATCAACAATATTTTAGTAGAGGATTAGATGTGCGATATATATTCTCAAATATTTCATTTCGATGTCCTCCTAATCTACAACAACTTGAACTATCACTAGACAGAACTGAGAGCATTATTGAAACTATTTACTATTCTACAGAGTAATACTATACTTAAGGGGTTGAAAGTGAAGATAGAGAAAGTTAACACAATGGGTCCTAGTTTAGAAGACATATACTGACACTAAATCAAAAAATAGGATATCTTGAAATTGACACTTTCTCAGATCTATTCCCCTGCATACTTGTCATTCCTAACAACTGGTCTCTCACATAACACCAGTCTACTTGGATTGAGTGTACTCGTTCCACTGTCAGATACTAGCTATGAAACAGATATCAATCTAGTTTGAAGTTCATTTTAAGTTGTGTGATATCTTTTTTAGTAATGATCTATTAAACTTGTAATATTATATATTTTGCTATAATTTCTAACAGTAAATAATTTGGTAATATAAGTTAAGTTTGTTTATAATTCCAGACAAATTGGAGTTTAAAATAAGCTTGTAACTCACCTGACCAACTAACACTGTAACTATTAATAGGATAGACATGATTGTGCTAGGGCTACTTATGTATGTAACCATTCTGTATTATACATAGTAATGATGGGTCAATGTGTTACTATATATTGAATGTTTATACTCTTTTATATAATTAGGTATAAGATCAGTTGATGACACATCTCATAGGTTATTTTATATAAAGTACCATTGTCATTGTTAGTATTAATGCTGTAAGTTATGTCATCCTTGTATATCTGTTAGTTCAATTTAGTGCTGACAAATATATATTATATAAATTACATATTGATGTGACGTACTAGTACTATATATGTATTGTCTAACGTATTATGCTAAAATAGCATTCTAATAATAACTGACTTCTAATATGGTCATTTAGGGTGAATCTCCACATGGGCTTTTCTGTCTATTTCTTTCTAATTGTTTACTGTGAAATATATTCGAAGTGTTGATTACTGAAAGAGACAAAAGGTTAGTAATAATCATAATAGTCTAGTAATTATTAATAATCTGTACTCACCTTTGTTGCCTCTTCTTTAACAAATATATATTTATTATATTTATTATTATTGTCCTTTCAGTCTAGTTATGATCAATACTATTCAATGGAGAGTTAGTATTGGGTTATGGTATTGTCATCAGATACCACATACCATGAAAAAGGGAACTACTACTGATATCTCAGGATGGGTGGAGTCCAATTAGGTCTGGAAGATCAGGAGATGAGGGTGGTGGTAACCTGACCTTCTCTCTAGTCTTGTTCTCTTACTTCTCCTTATTTTATCAGGTGATATTGAACTCAATCCTGGACTGAAACAGGTTAGTTGTTCACAACTTGTACACCTATATTACAAACTGTTAGTTTTTAGCAACATCTTATCGTCTATTGTATTATGTCCATATGTCCAATCACATTGTTTATTCTATTATCATTTTGTACCAAATGGAGGGCAACAAATAAAATAAACCGCATGTTTTACCACTTAAGGTTTTTCTTTAGTCACTTTACAGTTAATGCTGTTACAACTCCAGTGTTTAGTGTCAGTAATTCAGCATTTTCTAGAACAATTATGAGATGATTTTCTTAATTTTTAATGACATATATAAATTAAAACTAGTTGTAATTAGTAGCTTAATAGTGATGTAAATTTTATTTGCAGAACTGACTTCTAATGCTGCTTTCTCTTGCTATGTGAATGTGGGTTTCAAGTCTTTAGTCACTGGGAAACTTTGGCACAATTCTCCATATGTCTATTGATGAAAGGAGAAGACTAAGAGAATCAGGTCGGATAAGTGAGAACTATAATCTGATCTTAGAGGAAGCCTTGGATTGGTGGATAACTCATTCCAGTCACCCATCATGGGAGGAATTAGCGAGAACAGTCAAAAATTGTGGAGAAAGAGACACTGCTTATA
Organism: Gigantopelta aegis; assembly: GCF_016097555.1. NCBI lineage: Eukaryota > Metazoa > Mollusca > Gastropoda > Neomphalida > Peltospiridae > Gigantopelta > Gigantopelta aegis. Next base: position 41,432 of record NW_024533383.1, read on the forward strand.
AAATGAGAGAGAATTAGAATTGGAAGGAGGTATGTCCTTATGTATTATTCAGGAATGTGGTTTTCAATATAATTTCTCATGAATATTATTCACTCTCCACCATTTTTGACTATAAAATACATTTTTGAGCACTTCGTAACCATTTTACTGGTATCTATGATATATGTGTTAAAAAACTTTCAGAGGTAAAAAGTATAGAACATTCTTCATAAAATCAAAAATACAATATAATTATGTAAAATTTCTTGCTCAATTTTGCTGCTTAGAATGATGAAATGATGGAATATATAGAGGGAATGTTAATTGCATTTCGTGATAAAATCATTCCAGAGAATCACAATATCAAAATAATACTGTAATGCTAGAAAAATTTTTAGAATTTTCATTTGGTGTTCAAGCCAAGCTCTTGTTATAATCTGCATTTATATCAAAGTTATAAATTGCTAAACTTTGACCTACCAACACTAGCTACTTTTGTAGCAATTTATTTTTTACCAATTTATGTGCAAATGTCTCTTTCTAGATGAAGAAGAAATTCCACCTATAGTTCATTACACCCTCATGTTCAGCAATATCGGTACATTATGATAGGCCAATACAAGGACCAACCTGTAGTTCCTATCGACTGGCCACACCAGTTTGGACAAGACTTCTTTGGAAGACTAGCACTACTACAAACACAAGATAGAGATGCCACTCCTCAAACAATACTACAGAAACAATGGTGTATGTTAAGAGGACAAGTTGATAAAATACCTCAAGTTACTCAAGATAAACAGATAGATTCCAGGATGTTCTTAAACCATGTGATAGTGGTCAGTCTCTTAGAGTAGTAGTTGATGGTCCTCCTGGTATTGTAAGACAACACTCTGTCGTAAACTGTTAAATATGTGGGCTAAAGGAGAACTCACACATGGACAATATAACTTGGTACTTTACAGTCCTCTCAGAAATGACAAGATTGCTCAAGCTAAGGAATTACGAGATATTCTCAAGCACACTTACGATGTGATGAAGTTTACTATGGTAACTAAATGGCTCCGCAAAAATACATGGAGGAGGACTATTGATAATCTTTGATGGTTGGGATGAATTAAGTAAGATCTCAGACAATCCTCACTAGCTGCTAGAATAATTCGTAGAGAGATATTAGCTGAATGTTCAGTAATTGTTACCTCTCGTAGCTATGCCTCCTACTCATTGTTAGAATTACCTTCAGTTAATAGACATGTTGAAGTGTTGGGATTTTCAGAGAAGGAGATCAAGATAGTAATCAAAGGGACACTAGAAAAAGAACCACATCTAGCTGAGAAACTTATCCAAGATCTTGAAGTACGAGGTGATTGTCCAGTCATTGTGTTTATATACCACTAGTCTGTTTCCATAGTTATCTTAGTTTATCGTAAGTCAAATGGACAGTTACCAACAACACTCACAGAATTGTATGAGAATTTTATCCTACAAAACTGTTTAGAAGACATGTTAAAATTAAGCATACTCACAATATTGAACCTAGACAGCTACACAGCCTTCATCATTTTACCATCAGTCTTAGATACAAGTGTCCAAGATTTTTCAGTTTGCTTATCACAGTTTGAAAGAAACTAGATGGATTTTTTCTTCATTACAGCTCAATCAGTCTCTTTCACAGTCAGTCAAGGAAGATTATCTTGGATTATTAACAATCTTTACTGTATATGATGAGGAGAGCTATCCATTCCTTCACCTTAGCATTCAGGAAATTTCTAGCAGCATGGTGGATAGCTAAGTATGAGAAGACAGAGGAAGTGTTTGCTAAAACATTTGATAACGATCACTTTAGAATGTGTCTGAGGTTTGTTGCAGGTCTAACTCATCTTGACCATCAAAACTATCAACAATATTTTAGTAGAGGACTAGATGTGCAATGTATAATGACACCATTACTTGGATTTGAACCATCTTTTCCTTCTCGTTTTTCAATCAAAAACATGTATCTTTATTTGGGATTCTATATGGCAAAATTGACGTCCTTTTGCTGCATTTATTGTATGAGTCACAGAATACAAAATTGTGTCAAATATTCTCACAAGCCATGAAGAACCACTCACTATGTTTCCATGGAGTAACATCATCACCATTTGACATTTTGTGTCTTAATTATCTCCTTGTTAATTCTACCACAACATGGAATTATTTGGACTTGGGAGCACTAAACAGACAGTTATTAGAACTTATCGCTAACACATAAATCAACTGATGTGCAACAATCAATGTATAGGACTAGAGATGCATATATTTGGAACATCATCAACTCACTATGACCCAATGACTTTAAAAATAGCAAGAGAATTATTTCATCTTCTCTCTCACACAATCTTCAAGAATGTTATATTGTACTACACTCAATTAGACCACAGGATCTACCTGATACTACGTTCATACTATTGCACTTAATAAAACTACAACATCTAAAGTTACTACAATTTGATACTTACATTAATAAATCAGACAATCCTGAAGAAGACTATAGGGAAGTTGACAAGATGACCATATCTGAATTGGAGGTATATTTATGTAACAATACTACTTTACATGAACTGATAGTAAAAATTGATTATTATCCTGAATCTGCATCATCTCTTCATTGTGGATGTTGATAGTATAGTCTACAGTGTGGTTAAGGGAGTAACCAGAAACAAATCAATTCAAACATTTCACTTACTCACCATGATATTCGCTCTTATCAATGGAGAAATCTAACCAAACATGAAAGCATTGGAAGCTTATTAAAAGACAATCACATGATACAAGCTTTTAAGCTAGACATAACTGATAATCTTGTGGATATAGTAGAGGTGAATATGCCACTTACTGCTCTAGAAAATTGGTGGATTATCCCATCAATCTGCATCAATATTTCTTCAGTCTATAAAGGACTACGCTGTCTTGTATTACGTGATGTCCCTATTTCACCTACCTCTCTTATTTCAATATCATCCCAATTTGGAACAACTTACATTATCACTAAACAAAGCTGTGAGGGTAAATGAACTATTTACTATTCTACAGAGTAATACTACACTTAAGGCTCTGAGGGTGAGTCTATTAGTATTTGGAGACATTTTGGGCGGTGTTGGTCCTAGTTTACAAAAGATGTTAACACTTAACAAAACTTTGGAATATCTTGCAATTGAGCTGTTATGTATGACTATCCCAGTAGTTATTTTTCATCCCTAACAACTGGTCTATCATGCAACACAGTCTACGAGGGTTGAATGTACCAATTCGACTAACAGATACTAACTGTGACCAGATAACAAGGTTTTTTGATGTTATCTCCCAAAAGAACAATCTCAGTCAATTTAAAGGTGTTTATAAACTGCAATAATGAGAAGAAAAGACAACTGTTTTATAAAACAGGTGCTACCTTTTATTACCAAAATTGTTAGAGGTCACATACAACTATGAGCCATATAGAGTGTTTTATTGTTGAAATCAGTTCATCTCAACCAAAGGCTAGCTGGCTGGAATCTACGCAACACTTTTGGCATTACTGTCTTCCTTCATCCTTCACTGAGTATGTTAAGGTTGACCAGTCATCAGCTCTGGGAGATTACTGTTAAGTTTGCAGTTAAAAATGTTAATTGACATGCACAGACAACAACATCCATCAAAACCTCTACCATAATTACTACTGTATAAATGCCTTGATTATAACATTAGTATGTAGAAAAGAATTTCTCAAGACTGATATAGACTTAAATGTCACATTAAATTTTTTGCTATTTTCAGTATAATTTGTTATCTATGTTAAAATAAAAATAAAATTTAATTAGCTTGTAACCTACCTGACCAACGTACACTGTAACTATTGACTGGATAGATATAGTAGTGCAGGGGCTACTACATATGTAAGCATTCTGTATTATACATAGTAATGGATATGTGGTACTAATTGAATGTTTATACTCTTTTAATATTTAGGGTATAGAATTAGTTGATGACATATCTTATATATGACTTTATATACTCTAAACACTATTGTCATTGTTAGTATTAATGCTGTAAGTTATGTCATTCTTTTATATATCTATCCTTTAATTCAATTGTAGTGTCTGTAAATATATATAAATGATCTCTAGTACTATACATTGTATTGTCTATTATGCTAGAAATAGCATTCTAATAATAACATAATACCTAATATGGTCATATAGTGGGTGAACATCACATGGGCTTTTTCCCTTTCTTGATATACTGAGAGAAACAAAAGGTTAGTAATAAAATTATAATAGCCAATTAATTTATTAATAATCTGTACTCACCTTTGTTGTCACTCTTTAACAAAATCTCTTATTATATTTATTACTGTCCTTCACTCTAGTTATGATAGATACCACTCAATGGAGAATTAGTATTGGATTATGGTATTGTCATCAGATACCACATACCTTGAAAAAGGGAACTACTACTGATATCTCAGGATGGGTGGAGTCAAAAGGTCTGGAGGATCAGGAGATGAGGGTGGTGGTAACCTGACCTTATCTCTAGTCTTGTTTCTTGTGCTTCTCCTCATTTTATCAGGTGATATTGAACTCAATCCTGGACCTAAACAGGTAAAAAATTAATATAATTAATACATCATTCCAAAAACAATTGAATTAATATAATTGAGTTATAATTTTTCATGCCATCTCATCACTTATTAAACAAATGTACAATCATGTATAGTGGTAAAATGGTTAATGTGAAGTAGTGAATACTAACTATTGACTCAACCATCAAGTTATCTACATTTGTATGCGTTCCATGATCAACCTATGTAACTAAGTATCTGTAATAATATTAATGTCTATATATGCCTGAAAACCGATGACGATATACTAAACTATTGAGAGAACTAAATCTAAAGTTGAAATATCATAAATAAGTTTAATTGTTTGTCTTGTATTTTAGATATTTCTGATATTTTAAAAGAAGCTCCTGATAAACATGATTACTAAACTTATTAGCTGATATTGATGACAAATGGTATGAAATTGGGTTATCATTGAAAGTTAGGGATAATGTTTTAAATGGCTTAGAAAGTGAAAAAAAGAAAAATATCATCAAACTTAATCAAATACTTCAAGTTGGATGACTACTAAGTCATCTCCTGTTACTTGGGATATGGTGATCACTGCTATGAAGGGACCTTTGGTTAATAATGTACAGAAAGCTGAAGAGATAATTAAATATCTCACTAAAGGTAAATAGATGTGAAAATATCTTTTCTTTTTAAATAATCTGTAACTTATGGGAATAAGTCTTACAGTTATGTAGTATGCATGTCACTTTCAATGGGAGTATTCACTTTGAGCTTACTACGTATTAATTCTAGTGACTGAAATTAAGCTTAGATAATTGCTAAGTTAGTACTCACTAAATCTGATCCCACCACTTCAAATTGCTTGATCTAGTGCAGATAATAAATAATAATCTTAAAACATATTGTAATTGATATACTTTTCTGATAAGTAGGTTCATTCATAAGCCAATTTTTTTTTTTCGTCAAAAAATCTAGCTCAAAGGTCAAATGTTATAGAATTAGAGTTCACATAGTAAGAGGAGTGGCCTAATTGATGATATTGAACATTTAATAATAGTTATGACAGATCATAGGAAATTGATAAAGCATATTATATAAAGTCTCAGTTGATGACATTGTTAATGATAAATGAATAGAGGTGATTTATAATCTATTTGGTTATATTAAAGGCACAATGTTTACCAAAAGTAAATAGGTGCCTTCTGTACTAGTTATTAGTAAATTTAATTTTGTGTTATATATTATGTTATAAGTAATAACAAAAAGCTAGAAAATCTGTGTCAATGTAATTCATTATATTCTTGGGACAAACGTTCTTGTAAATAAACCACAAAGCTATCAAGTCTTGTCCCAAACACCCACTCTTCAAAGAAGGGCATCTCGTACATTTACTGGCACCCATGCAATGTTGTAAATAAAATGTGAATACTTCAGTTATATATGCCCACCCATCAACCTATGTATAGCCTGTCATTCCTCTTTTTTTTGTCTACAAGTTAATTGAAGAATAAAAGTAAGAAAGCTACTCAAACAAAGCTAATGTCTATTAACATTTATTGTTATGTCATAGCAATAGTGTATTTCTATAGACTTGACCATGTTCCTGAGGCCATGTCAAAAATAAACTTAAATAGATGCCCTTCTACACAGAGTGGATGTCTTGAGATGACAATAAAATTATTTGTGTATAATCTAACAGTATTTATTTTTTAAGGTGAGTTCAGCGATTATGATGAACCTCCTCCCACCAGTTCATTATACTCAGAAGTTCAACAATATTGTGATATTATGGTAGATCGGTACAAACACCAACCTATTGTCCCTACAGACTGGCCACCACGAGTTGGGCAAGACTTCTTTGGAAAATTAACACTGCTACAACACAAGACAGACATGTTACTCCTCAAACAATACTACAGAAACAATGGTGTATGTTAAGAGGACAAGTTGATAAAATACCTCAAGTTACTCAAGATAAACAGATAGATATCCAGGATATTCTTAAAACCTTGTAATAGTGGTCAGTCTCTTAGAGTAATAGTGATGGTCCTCCTGGTATTGGTAAGACAACACTCTGTCGTAAACTATTAAATATGTGGACTAAAGGAGAACTCACACATGAACAATATAACTTGGTACTATACTGTTCTCTCAGAAATGACAAGATTGCTCAAGCTAAGGAATACGAGATATTCTCAAGCAAACTTATGACTCTAATGAAGTTAACATCGTGACTGAATGGCTACACAAAATACATGGGGAAGGGCTAATGATAATCTTTGATGGTTGGGATGAATTAAGTACAAATCTCAGACAATCCTCACTAGCAACTAGAATAATTTGTAGAGAGATATTAGCCAATGTTCAGTAATTGTTACCTCGCGTAGCTATGCCTCCTCTTCTTTGCTAGACATGTCTTCAGTTAACAGACACATTGAAGTTGTGGGATTTTCAGTTAAGGATATTGAGAAAGTAGTGAAAGGGTTGTTAGAAAAAGAAACTACATCTAGCTGAGAAATTTATCCAAGATCTTGAAGTACGAGGTGATGTCCAGTCATTGTGTTATGTACCACTAGTCTGTTCCATAGCCATTTTAGTTTATCGTAAGTCAAATGGACAGTTACCAACAACACTTGCAGAATTGTATGAGAATTTTATCCTACAACTGTCAGAAGACATGTCAAAATTAAGCATACTCACAATATTGAACCTAAACAACTACACAGCCTTTGTCATTTACCATCTAGTCTTAGATATACCTTTCCAAGAGATTTGCAAGTTTGCCTACACGGCTTGAAGAAAAACCAAATGACATTTTCTTTAGTTCAACTCCATCAGTCTCTTAATCAGTCAGTGAAGGAAGACTATCTTGGACTAATGACATCATTTGCTATGTATGACGAGGGAGAACTATCAATTCCTTCATCTGAGTATCCAGGAATTTCTAGCAGCATGGTGGATAGCTAAGTATGAGAAGACAGAGGAAGTGTTTTGCAGAACATTTTGATAATGATCACTTTAGAATGTGTCTGAGGTTTGTGGCAGGTCTAACTCGTCTTGAACATGAGAGCTATCAACAATATTTTAATAAAGAATTTGACCTGCAATGTAAAAGGAGAGGGTTTGATGGTTGTTACTACTCCAATTTCAATGAAATATATAGGCCACATATTGCTCTCGTTTCTTTTTCAGTCTGACAAATTAGATACTCTTCTCTTTCATCTCTTGTATGAATCACAGAATAAAAAATTATGTCAAGTATTATCACAGTCTATGAAGAACCAGTCACTGTGTCTCCATAACACCAAATTATCTCTGTTTGATGTGTTGTGTCTCAGATTTTTTTTCTCATCAACTCAAACACAAACATGGAAATACTTGGACTTGGGAAGTCTAAATGGACAATCAGTACAAGCTCCTCATTAAAACACTTACTGACAACAATAGCATACAATGCGTTAAGTTTGATTTGACAATACAAAATTGTGACCAGATGAGTATAGAGGCAGTGATAAAATTAATGCAGTCATCATTCTCCTATTACCTTCAAGAGTGTTATATTACATTGAAGTTAATAGACAAAAAGGTCTATATGTGGATACAACTCAACTACTATTATTGCAGTTACTACAATTAAAACACAACTAAAGACAGTATGTTTCACTTTAGACTTTAACAATGAATATATAGAAATAGACAAGATAGTTGTATCCGAATTGGATGATATTTTATCAATCAATGTTACTCTACATGAATCATCATGTAGAACTTGTTCATTCTCACCTTGTCTCGTCACTGTCAACTGATATTGCTGATGTTGTTAACAGTTTAATTAAAGGAATTACTGCAGATGAGTCTATTCAACAAAAGTCACATGCATTGAGTTTTTTGGCTCAACTTGAAAGGTCAATTCATGACAAAAAGAATTGAACAATTACTAAAAGACAACAATTGCACATTACTAGCTTGTAAACTAAATATTAATTATCATCTCATGGAGAATCGATATAGGTCTCAACTCATAAAGGGACTACTGCCTTGTCTTGTAGTAAATATCAATTATATCCACTACCTCTATTATTTCAATGTCATCCTAATCTACAACAGCTTGAACTATCACTAGACACAGCTAAGAACGCTATTGAACTATTTACTATTCTACAAAGTAATACTACACTTAAGACTCTAAAAGTGAAGATAGATGAAGAGTATATTTTTGACAGAGTGGGTCCTAGTTTACAAGACATGTTAGCACATAACAAAATACTTGAATATTTTGCCATTATTACTTATCTTATTCAGTGGAATAGAACTGGAAATTCAAGCGCTTGTTCATGTTGCAGCCATATTTACACTATTTCCAGTACTTACCTGTCATTTCTAACAATTGGTCTGTCACTCAACACCAGTCTACTGGGGTTGAATGTACCTATTCCACTGTCAGATACTAACTATGAACAGATGACAACCTTCTTTAATGTTATCTCTCACAAGAAAACAATTCACAGAACTTGAACTGCAATTCAAGTTAGGTCAATTGTCAAATGCATCAATGGCAGGTGTGAAATTGTTTATGAACAAGGTCTATATCTTATTACTAAACATGCTAAATTTTCACGCAACTCTAAAAGTTCTTCGTATAGAGAACAGTACTGGTGTTTTCGACATGTACCTTATCTCAACCTAACTGGATAGAAATAGCACAAAAGTTTTGGCAAACCATCTCCCATCATCCCTCACTTCAATATATTTTAATCACTAAATTTTCCTCAGTCCTTGAACATCCTCTTATACCACAAGAGAAGATATCATTGACTAAAGAGCAACTACCACTGATAGAATGGGTTATCTCATGTATAAATAAACCATGGAGCAGCCAAGTTCAATTTTCGATGTAATATTAATCTTTGCATGGACTTTAGTACAACACAAAGCATATACATATAGTACTACATGTTTCTATGTTATTGTGTTATATGTTTAAACTTTGAACCTACCTACACAGACATTAACAGTTTGATAATTGGAATTATTAATAATAATTACATGCAAAGAATAATGAGGAGTAATTAAAAGAACAAGAGCATACGCATTATAACGTTATCTCTAACAAAACAAACTCGCAGAAGTTAAATTTATGTAAATGCATATTGATGAGAAAAGGCAGTTATTTCTGTGAAGCGATATACCTCTTATTACCAACATGCTAAAGATACATCAAACTATAAGTTGGGTTACTCTCAACCTCATTTGATAGATCTAGTGCAAGATTTTTGGCAAACTATCTTCACTAATGCCTCTCTTCGAATGTATTGTGATTTATAAACCATCAGTCCTAAGAGATACTCTTAAATCAAATGAAAAGACATTAATTGGCATGCACAGACAATAAACAGTGACCCTCTACTAATAATAGATTGGTTGTATCATTAAAATTAATATGTCCTGTGTAATTGTGTTAGAATATTTTCCATACCTTTTCATTTAGTATTGTGTTATTTTCAAAATGTGATTTTACATTATAATTGAAGATGTTGATTAAGAAAGAACATAAACTGTTACATGCAGAAATTATAACAAGTATGTTGTCATAACTATAACACATTTATATACCTTCAAAAAGTCTCTTAGCATTATAATAAACTATTACATTTTCAATATTTTATAATGCTACTATGTTGCTAAAAATAGATAGTCTTCCTATACTATAATTACACTACTACCAAATATGGTCCATATATATAATTGTGGGTGCACAGTTACAAATATATAGTACAGTGTGAACTGTGAAGGTGATATTACCAGAACTAGAGGTTAGCCTTGTAGTCTAGTCATGTCACACAATGTATTAATATGACCTAACTATTGTAATCTCTATTAATATGTAGATCTAGTCAACTATGATAGATACTACACAATGGAGAGTTAGTATTGGGTTATGGTATTGTCATTAGATACCAAATACCATTAAAAAGGGAACTACTACTGATATCTTAGGATGGGTGGAGTCTCTCATATTGTCTGGAGGAACAGGAGAGGAGGGTGGTGGTAACCTGATATCTCTAGTCTTATTTTTCTTACTTCTCATTTTATCAGGTGATATTGAAGTTAACCCTGGCCTAAAACAGGTAAACAAACATCTGAAAAAAAAATACATCACTCCAAACAAATGAATCAAATATTTATAAATTTTCATACTTATAAATTTTTCATGCCATCTCATTCTTCAGTAGACAAATGTACAAGCATGTATAGTGGTAAGATGGTTAGTATGAATTAGTGAATGCGAATTAACTCAACTACCAAGTTATTTATATTTCTATGTACTTCGCCTTTGTTACAGAGTCTCTGTAAAAATAAGCATGGTAGATATCCAGGATGTCCTTAGGCCAGAGTTAAGCTATACTATCACTGGTGATACTGTTTATCAGTCTCTTAGAGTAGTAAGTTGAAGGTCCTCCTGGTATTGGAAAGACACACACTCTGTCATGAACTGTTGAGTATGGCTAAAGAACAATACATCATTGTACTTTACTGTCCTCTTGGAAATGACAAGGTTGCACAAGCTAAAGAGGTGGTAGCTTTGTTTGTTGTCAGAGTTCAAAAGTCTTGAAATTCCAAAGCAAATGACAGATACAGAAGGAGAAAGAGCATTGCATTGTGTTGAATGAATAATTGATTGATGGTTAGCAGACTCGGAATATCGTATAGAATGTTAGTATAGATCCAGTCAGACAATCCGTAGCTAGCAGCTAGAATAATTCGTGGAGAGTATTAGCCAAATTTTCAGAGAAAGTAATTGAGGCAGTATGAAAACACACTAGAAAAAGACCCACATCTAGCTGAGAAACTCATCAAGATATTAGGTAGGTGATATCCAGTTATGGGATATAACCTGTTTAGTTCCAGAAAGAAATTGAGTTTACCGTAATCAAAACAACCTAGTTAAAAAGAACCACAGATCTATACTGAGAATTTTATCCTGCAAAGATCTTAGAGTACGAGGTGATGTCCAGTCATTGTTACCATAACCTGTAATACACCTTCCAAACGTGATGTCAGTTTACCATAATCTCAAATGGACAGGTACCAACAAACACTTTAGACAAATTGTCAGATAATTTGTCAGAGGAAGGAGGCTATCTTGGACTAATAACATCATTCATTATTAATGAGAGAGGTATCAATTTCTTGACTTGAGTATCCAGGAACTTTCTAGTAGCATGGTGGATAGCTAAGTATGAGAAGACAGAGGAAAGTGTTTTGTAGAGCATTTTGATAATGATCACTTTCAAATGTGTCTGAGGTTTGTGGTAGGTCAATCTCACCTTAAACATGAGAGTTATCAACATATTTTAACAAAGAAGTTGATCTACAATGTAAAAGAAGACAATATTTGGATTGAAAGTGTACTACTACTATTTCAAGCAGATTTTCTTCATCAAAGTCTGCAATGTACATGTTATGAACAAATAGACCTAATTCTTCTTCAGCTTTTGTATGAATCACAGAACATAAAAATTATGTCACATTTTTTCACGATCTATGAAGAACCAGTCCACTATGTCTTCATTACATTGATAGGCATACATTATCTCTGTTTGACATACAGTGTCTTGGATATTTCCTCAATAATTCTAAACACAACCTGGACTTGGGAGTACTGAATGGACAGGCAATACAACTCACTAAAGCACTTACAAGCATTTTGACAGCCGAATGGTCCTATTTTACAAGATATTTTGACAATAAATAAAAGAATAGAATATCTAAGATTAATGCTTTTCCTAGTTTTCTACCATTTCCAGTACTTACTTGTCATTCTTACACTTCAATATTTAGAGTATAAGATCAATTGAAGACATAATCTCATGTGTGACTTTATATAAAGCACTATTGTCATTGTTAGTATTAATGCTGTAAGTTATGTCATTCTTTTATGTATATATCCATTAGTTCAATTGTAGTCTTGTACATACATATTGATGTTCTAGTACTATATATTGAGTTCTAAAGTATTATGCTAAAAAATAGCATTCTAATAATAACAGAATTCCTAATATGGTCATATAGTGGGTGAACACCACATGGGCTTTTTTGTCTATCTCTTTTTAATTGTCTACTGTGAAATATATTCAAAGTGTTGATATACTGAAAGAGACAAAAGGTTAGTATTAAATTATAATAGTCTAGTAATTTGTTAATAATCTGTAATCACACTTAATTAGTTGCCACTTCTTTAACAAAATATCTTATTATTATATTTATTATTATTATTATCCTTCAATCTAGTTATGATCAATACTACTCAATGGAGAGTTAGTATTGGGTTATGGTATTGTCATCAGATACCACATACCAAGGAAAAGGGAACTACTACTGATATCTCAGGATGGGTGGAGTCGCTATGGTCTGGAGATGAGGGTGGTGGTAACCTGACCTTCTCTCTAGTTTTATTCTCTTACTTCTCCTCATTTTATCAGGTGATATTGAACTGAATCCTGGACCTAAAACAGGTAAATATTAAAACATATAACTGATACAGGGACTATGTCTCATTTACTTGTAATAGAATTGACATCAAGTAATGCTCTAAGACTTCTTGTTAAGAGTGGTTTTTGCTGTTAAAGATAAATGGACTGAACTCACTAGTCTACTAGGTGTGTCACTGGAGGAGAGGAAGAAGACTCAAGACAATGGCCAGCAGTGATCAAGACTACCACTTTGCTTTAGAGGAAGGTTTACAATGGTGGAATTATAAAACG